>NC_079157.1:98786069-99089735 GCF_947563725.1 Argiope bruennichi
GTTCTACCTTTAAAATAAAATTTAATGTCAAAATATTTCTATTTTCAAGAGAAATTTTAGGAGTCAAGTTCACGCACATGCGCAGAATTCATTCCCATTCAAAGCATTATGCTTTTAGACCAGAATGACACCGTGTTAAAACTTTTAGTTTATAATCATAATGAGAGTCTTAGGCCATTTAGACGCACTCCGGGTACGAAGCTTCGTGGCCAGATCGGCAGAACGAGCCGCTTCGTTTTGCTGGTCTTCAGTTCGAGTTTCGAAAATGAGAATTTTTTAAATATATTTTTCTTTCTTAATTTTTTTTAGTTATATTTATCCATTATTCAAACACTTGATAATAAATTTTCAAAATGTTATACTTTGAAAATAAAATTTAATGTCAAAATATTTCTATATTCAAGAGAAATTTTAGGAGTCAAGTTCACGCACATGCGCAGAATACATTCCTATTCAAAGCATTATGCTTTTAGACAAGAATGGCACCGTATTAAAACTTTTCGTTTATAATCTTAATGATAATCTTAGGCTATTCAGACGCACTCCGTGTACGAAGCTTCGTGGCCAGATCGGCAGAACGAGCCACTTAGTTTTGCTGGTCTTCAGTTCGAGTCTCGAAAATGAGAATTTTTTAAATATATTTTTCTTTTCTTTTTTCTCTTTTATTTATTTTAGGTATACATTATTCCAACACTTCCTAAGCACTTTTCAAAATGTTCTACCTTTAAAATAAAATTTAATGTCAAAATATTTCTATTTTCAAGAGAAATTTTAGGAGTCAAGTTCACGCACATGCGCAGAATTCATTCCCATTCAAAGCATTATGCTTTTAGACCAGAATGACACCGTGTTAAAACTTTTAGTTTATAATCTTAATAAGAGTCTTAGGCCATTCAGACGCACACCCGGTTACGAAGCCTCGTGGCCAGATCGGCAGAACGAGCCACTTAGTTCTGCTGGTCTTCAGTTGGAATCTCGAAAATGAGAATTTTTTAAATATATTTTTCTTTTTTTTTTCTCTTTTATTTATTTTAGGTATACATTATTCCAACACTTCCTAAGCACTTTTCAAAATGTTCTACCTTTAAAATAAAATTTAATGTCAAAATATTTCTATTTTCAAGAGAAATTTTAGGAGTCTAGTTCACGCACATGCGCAGAATTCATTCCCATTCAAAGCATTATGCTTTTAGACCAGAATGACACCGTGTTAAAACTTTTAGTTTATAATCTTAATGAGAGTCTTAGGCCATTCAGACGCACTCCTGGTACGAAGCTTCGTGGCCAGATCGGCAGAGCGAGCCACGTAGTTTTGCTGGTCTTCAGTTCGAATCTCGAAAATGAGCATTTTTTAAGTATATCTTTCTTTACTTTTTTTTCTTTTATTTATTTAAGGTATATTTATCCATTATTCCAACACTTACTAAGAACTTTTCAAAATGTTATACTTTTAAAATAAAATTTAATGTCAAAATATTTCTATATTCAAAAGAAATTTTAGGAGTGAAGTTCACGCACATAAGCAGAATACATTCCTATTCAAAGCATTATGCTTTTAGAAAAGAATGGCACCGTATTAAAACTTTTCGTTTTTAATCTTAATGATAATCTTAGGCTATTCAGACGCACTCCGTGTACGAAGCTTCGTGGCCAGATCGGCAGAACGAGCCACTTAGTTTTGCTGGTCTTCAGTTCGAGTCTCGAAAATGAGAATTTTTTAAATATATTTTTCTTTTCTTTTTTCTCTTTTTTTTTATTTTAGGTATACATTATTCCAACACTTCCTAAGCACTTTTCAAAATGTTCTACCTTTAAAATAAAATTTAATGTCAAAATATTTCTATTTTCAAGAGAAATTTTAGGAGTCAAGTTCACGCACATGCGCAGAATTCATTCCCATTCAAAGCATTATGCTTTTAGACCAGAATGACACCGTGTAAAAACTTTTAGTTTATAATCTTATTCAGAGTCTTAGGCCATTCAGACGCACTCCGGGTACGAAGCTTCGTGGCCAGATCGGCAGAACGAGCCCCTTAGTTTTGCTGGTCTTCAGTTCGAATCTCGAAAATGAGCATTTTTTAAATATATCTTTCTTTACTTTTTTTTTCTTTTATTTATTTAAGGTATATTTATCCATTATTCCAACACTTACTAAGAACTTTTCAAAATGTTATATTTTTAAAATAAAATTTATTGTCAAAATATTTCTATATTCAAAAGAAATTTTGGGAGTGAAGTTCACGCATATGCGCAGAATTCATTCCTATTCAAAGCATTATGCTTTTAGACCAGAATGACACCGTGTTAAAACTTTTTGTTTATAATTTTAATGAGAGTCTTAGGCCATTCAGACGCACTCCGTGTACGAAGCTTCGTGGCCAGATCGGCAGATCGAGCCACTTTGTTTTGCTGGTCTTCAGTTCGAGTCTGGAAAATGAGAATTTTTGAAATATATTTTTCTTTTCTTTTTTCTCTTTTATTTATTTTAGGTATACATTATTCCAACACTTCCTAAGCACTTTTCAAAATGTTCTACCTTTAAAATAAAATTTAATGTCAAAATATTTCTATTTTCAAGAGAAATTTTAGGAGTCAAGTTCACGCACATGCGCGGAATTCATTCCCATTCAAAGCATTATGCTTTTAGACCAGAATGACACCGTGTTAAAACTTTTAGTTTATAATCTTAATGAGAGTCTTAGGCCATTCAGACGCTCTCCAGGTACGAGGCTTCCTGGCCAGATCGGCAGAACGAGCCACTTAGTTTTGCTGGTCTTCAGTTCGATTCTCGAAAATGAGGATTTTTTAAATATATTTTTCTTTCTTTCTTTATTTTAGTTATATTTATCCATTATTCAAACACTTGCTAATAAATTTTCAAAATGTTATACTTTCAAAATAAAATTTAATGTCAAAACATTTCTATATTCAAGAGAAATTTTAGGAGTCAAGTTCACGCACATGCGCAGAATTCATTCCCATTCAAAGCATTATGCTTTTAGACCAGAATGACACCGTGTTAAAACTTTGTTTATAATCTTAATGAGAGTCTTAGGCCATTCAGACGCACTCCGTGTACGAAGCTTCGTGGCCAGATCGGTAGATCGAGCCACGTAGTTTTGCTGGTCTTCAGTTCGAGTTCTGAAAATGAGAATTTTTTAAATATATTTTTCTTTTCTTTTTTCTCTTTTATTTATTTTAGGTATACATTATTCCATCACTTCCTAAGCATTTTTCAAAATGTTCTACCTTTAAAATAAAATTTAATGTCAAAATATTTCTATTTTCAAGAGAAATTTTAGGAGTTAAGTTCAGGCAAATGCGCAGAATTCATACCTATTCAAAGCATTGTGCTTTTAGACCAGAATGACACCGTGTTAAAACTTTTAGTTTATAATCTTAATGAGAGTCCTAGGCCATTCAGACGCACTCCTGGTACGAAGCTTCGTGGCCAGATCGGCAGAGCGAGCCACGTAGTTTTGCTGGTCTTCAGTTCGAATCTCGAAAATGAGCATTTTTTAAGTATATCTTTCTTTATTTTTTTTCTTTTATTTATTTAAGGTATATTTATCCATTATTCCAACACTTACTAAGAACTTTTCAAATTATTATACTTTTAAAATAAAATTTAATGTCAAAATATTTCTATATTCAAAAGAAATTTTGGGAGTGAAGTTCACGCATATGCGCAGAATTCATTCCTATTCAAAGCATTATGCTTTTAGACCAGAATGACACCGTGTTAAAACTTTTTGTTTATAATTTTAATGAGAGTCTTAGGCCATTCAGACGCACTCCGTGTACGAAGCTTCTTGGCCAGATCGGCAGATCGAGCCACTTTGTTTTGCTGGTCTTCAGTTCGAGTCTGGAAAATGAGAATTTTTTAAATATATTTTTCTTTTCTTTTTTCTCTTTTATTTATTTTAGGTATAAATTATTCCAACACTTCCTAAGCACTTTTCAAAATGTTCTACCTTTAAAATAAAATTTAATGTCAAAATATTTCTATTTTCAAGAGAAATTTTAGGAGTCAAGTTCACGCACATGCGCGGAATTCATTCCCATTCAAAGCATTATGCTTTTAGACCAGAATGACACCGTGTTAAAACTTTTAGTTTATAATCTTAATGAGAGTCTTAGGCCATTCAGACGCTCTCCAGGTACGAGGCTTCCTGGCCAGATCGGCAGAACGAGCCACTTAGTTTTGCTGGTCTTCAGTTCGATTCTCGAAAATGAGGATTTTTTAAATATATTTTTCTTTCTTTCTTTATTTTAGTTATATTTATCCATTATTCAAACACTTGCTAATAAATTTTCAAAATGTTATACTTTCAAAATAAAATTTAATGTCAAAACATTTCTATATTCAAGAGAAATTTTAGGAGTCAAGTTCACGCACATGCGCAGAATTCATTCCCATTCAAAGCATTATGCTTTTAGACCAGAATGACACCGTGTTAAAACTTTGTTTATAATCTTAATGAGAGTCTTAGGCCATTCAGACGCACTCCGTGTACGAAGCTTCGTGGCCAGATCGGTAGATCGAGCCACGTAGTTTTGCTGGTCTTCAGTTCGAGTTCTGAAAATGAGAATTTTTTAAATATATTTTTCTTTTCTTTTTTCTCTTTTATTTATTTTAGGTATACATTATTCCATCACTTCCTAAGCATTTTTCAAAATGTTCTACCTTTAAAATAAAATTTAATGTCAAAATATTTCTATTTTCAAGAGAAATTTTAGGAGTTAAGTTCAGGCAAATGCGCAGAATTCATACCTATTCAAAGCATTGTGCTTTTAGACCAGAATGACACCGTGTTAAAACTTTTAGTTTATAATCTTAATGAGAGTCCTAGGCCATTCAGACGCACTCCTGGTACGAAGCTTCGTGGCCAGATCGGCAGAGCGAGCCACGTAGTTTTGCTGGTCTTCAGTTCGAATCTCGAAAATGAGCATTTTTTAAGTATATCTTTCTTTATTTTTTTTCTTTTATTTATTTAAGGTATATTTATCCATTATTCCAACACTTACTAAGAACTTTTCAAATTATTATACTTTTAAAATAAAATTTAATGTCAAAATATTTCTATATTCAAAAGAAATTTTGGGAGTGAAGTTCACGCATATGCGCAGAATTCATTCCTATTCAAAGCATTATGCTTTTAGACCAGAATGACACCGTGTTAAAACTTTTTGTTTATAATTTTAATGAGAGTCTTAGGCCATTCAGACGCACTCCGTGTACGAAGCTTCTTGGCCAGATCGGCAGATCGAGCCACTTTGTTTTGCTGGTCTTCAGTTCGAGTCTGGAAAATGAGAATTTTTTAAATATATTTTTCTTTTCTTTTTTCTCTTTTATTTATTTTAGGTATAAATTATTCCAACACTTCCTAAGCACTTTTCAAAATGTTCTACCTTTAAAATAAAATTTAATGTCAAAATATTTCTATTTTCAAGAGAAATTTTAGGAGTCAAGTTCACGCACATGCGCGGAATTCATTCCCATTCAAAGCATTATGCTTTCAGACCAGAATGACACCGTGTTAAAACTTTTAGTTTATAATCTTAATGAGAGTCTTAGGCCATTCAGACGCTCTCCAGGTACGAGGCTTCCTGGCCAGATCGGCAGAACGAGCCACTTAGTTTTGCTGGTCTTCAGTTCGATTCTCGAAAATGAGGATTTTTTAAATATATTTTTCTTTCTTTCTTTATTTTAGTTATATTTATCCATTATTCAAACACTTGCTAATAAATTTTCAAAATGTTATACTTTCAAAATAAAATTTAATGTCAAAACATTTCTATATTCAAGAGAAATTTTAGGAGTCAAGTTCACGCACATGCGCAGAATTCATTCCCATTCAAAGCATTATGCTTTTCGACCAGAATGACACCGTGTTAAAACTTTGTTTATAATCTTAATGAGAGTCTTAGGCCATTCAGACGCACTCCGTGTACGAAGCTTCGTGGCCAGATCGGTAGATCGAGCCACGTAGTTTTGCTGGTCTTCAGTTCGAGTTCCGAAAATGAGAATTTTTTAAATATATTTTTCTTTTCTTTTTTCTCTTTTATTTATTTTAGGTATACATTATTCCATCACTTCCTAAACATTTTTCAAAATGTTCTACCTTTAAAATAAAATTTAATGTCAAAATATTTCTATTTTCAAGAGAAATTTTAGGAGTCAAGTTCAGGCACATGCGCAGAATTCATACCTATTCAAAGCATTGTGCTTTTAGACCAGAATGACACCGTGTTAAAACTTTTAGTTTATAATCTTAATGAGAGTCTTAGGCCATTCAGACGCACTCCTGGTACGAAGCTTCGTGGCCAGATCGGCAGAACGAGCCACTTTGTTTTGCTGGTCTTCAGTTCGAGTCTGGAAAATGAGAATTTTTTAAATATATTTTTCTTTTCTTTTTTCTCTTTTATTTATTTTAGGTATACATTATTCCAACACTTCCTAAGCACTTTTCAAAATGTTCTACCTTTAAAATAAAATTTAATGTCAAAATATTTCTATTTTCAACAGACATTTTAGGAGTCAAGTTCACGCACATGCGCAGAATTCATTCCCATTCAAAGCATTATGCTTTTAGACCAGAATGACACCGAGTTAAAACTTTTAGTTTATAATCTTAATAAGAGTCTTATGTCATTCAGACGCACTTCGGGTACGAAGCTTCGTGGCCAGACCGGCAGAACGAGCCACTTAGTTTTGCTGGTCTTCAGTTCGAATCTCGAAAATGAGCATTATTTAAATATATCTTTCTTTACTTTTTTCTCTTTTATTTATTTTAGGTATACATTATTCCAAAACTTCCTAAGCACTTTTCAAAATGTTCTACCTTTAAAATAAAATTTAATGTCAAAATATTTCTATTTTCAACAGAAATTTTAGGAGTCAAGTTCACGCACATGCGCAGAATTCATTCCCATTCAAAGCATTATGCTTTTAGACCAGAATGACACCGTGTTAAAACTTTGTTTATAATCTTAATGAGAGTCTTAGGCCATGCGGACGCGCTCCGGGTGCGAAGCTTCGTGGCCATATCGGCAGAACGAGCCACTTAGTTTTGCTGGTCTTCAGTTCGAATCTCGAAAATGAGCATTTTTTAAATATATCTTTTTTTAATTTTTTTTTCTTTTATTTATTTAAGTTATATTTATCCATTATTCCAACACTTTCTAAGAACTTTTCAAAATGTTATACTTTTAAAATAAAATTTAATGTTAAAATATTTCTATATTCAAAAGAAATTTTGGGAGTGAAGTTCACGCACATGCGCAGAATTCATTCCTATTCAAAGCATTATGCTTTTAGACCAGAATGACACCGTGTTAAAACTTTTAGTTTATAATCTTAATAAGAGCCTTAGGCCATTCAGACGCACTTCGGGTACGAAGCCTCGTGGCCAGATCGGCAGAACGAGCCACTTCGTTTTGCTGGTCTTAAGTTCGAATCTCGAAAATGAGCATTTTTTAAATATATCTTTCTTTACTTTTTTCTCTTTAATTTATTTTAGGTATACATTATTCCAACACTTCCTAAGCACTTTTCAAAATGTTCTACCTTTAAAATAAAATTTAATGTCAAAATATTTCTATTTTCAACAGAAATTTTAGGAGTCAAGTTCACGCACATGCGCAGAATTCATTCCCATTCAAAGCATTATGCTTTTAGACCAGAATGACACCGTGTTAAAACTTTGTTTATAATCTTAATGAGAGTCTTAGGCCATTCAGACACACTCCGTGTACGAAGCTTCGTGGCCAGATCGGCAGAACGATCCACTTCGTTTTGCTGGTCTTCAGTTCGAGTTTCGAAAATGAGAGTTTTTTAAATATATTTTTCTTTCTTTATTTATTTTAGTTATATTTATCCATTATTCAAACACTTGCAAATAAATTTTCAAAATGTTATACTTTTAAAATAAAATTTAATGTCAAAATTTTTCAATATTCAAGAGAAATTTTAGGAGTGAAGTTCACGCACATGCGCAGAATTCATTCCTATTCAAAGCATTGTGCTTTTAGACCAGAATGACACCGTGTAAAAACTTTTACTTTATAATCTTATTCAGAGTCTTAGGCCATTCAGACGCACTCCGGGTACGAAGCCTCGTGGCCAGATCGGCAGAACGAGCCACTTAGTTTTGCTGGTCTTCAGTTCGAGTCTCGAAAATGAGAATTTTTTAAATATATTTTTCTTTTCTTTTTTCTCTTTTATTTATTTTAGGTATACATTATTCCAACACTTCCTAAGCACTTTTCAAAATGTTCTACCTTTAAAATAAAATTTAATGTCAAAATATTTCTATTTTAAAGAGAAATTTTAGGAGTCAAGTTCACGCACATGCGCAGAATTCATTCCCATTCAAAGCATTATGCTTTTAGACCAGAATGACACCGTGTAAAAACTTTTAGTTTATAATCTTATTCAGAGTCTTAGGCCATTCAGACGCACTCCGGGTACGAAGCTTCGTGGCCAGATCGGCAGAACGAGCCCCTTAGTTTTGCTGGTCTTCAGTTCGAATCTCGAAAATGAGCATTTTTTAAATATATCTTTCTTTACTTTTTTTTTTCTTTTATTTATTTAAGGTATATTTATCCATTATTCCAACACTTACTAAGACCTTTTCAAAATGTTATACTTTTAAAATAAAATTTAATGTCAAAATATTTCTATATTCAAAAGAAATTTTGAGAGTGAAGTTCACGCACATGCGCAGAATTCATTCCTATTCAAAGCATTATGCTTTTAGACCAGAATGAAACCGTGTTAAAACTTTTAGTTTATAATCTTAATAAGAGTCTTATGTCATTCAGACGCACTTCGGGTACGAAGCTTCGTGGCCAGACCGGCAGAATTAGCCACTTAGTTTTGCTGGTCTTCAGTTCGAATCTCGAAAATGAGCATTATTTAAATATATCTTTCTTTACTTTTTTCTCTTTTATTTATTTTAGGTATACATTATTCCAAAACTTCCTAAGCACTTTTCAAAATGTTCTACCTTTAAAATAAAATTTAATGTCAAAATATTTCTATTTTCAAGAGAAATTTCAGGAGTCAAGTTCACGCACATGCGCAGAATTCATTCCCCTTCAAAGCATTATGCTTTTAGAGCAGAATGACACCATGTTAAAACTTTTAGTTTATAATCTTAATGAGAGTCTTAGGCCATGCGGACGCGCTCCGGGTACGAAGCTTCGTGGCCATATCGGCAGAACGAGCCACTTAGTTTTGCTGGTCTTCAGTTCGAATCTCGAAAATGAGCATTTTTTAAATATATCTTTTTTTAATTTTTTTTTCTTTTATTTATTTAAGGTATATTTATCCATTATTCCAACACTTTCTAAGTACTTTTCAAAATGTTATACTTTTAAAATAAAATTTAATGTTAAAATATTTCTATATTCAAAAGAAATTTTGGGAGTGAAGTTCACGCACATGCGCAGAATTCATTCCTATTCAAAGCATTATGCTTTTAGACCAGAATGACACCGTGTTAAAACTTTTAGTTTATAATCTTAATAAGAGCCTTAGGCCATTCAGACGCACTTCGGGTACGAAGCCTCGTGGCCAGATCGGCAGAACGAGCCACTTCGTTTTGCTGGTCTTAAGTTCGAATCTCGAAAATGAGCATTTTTTAAATGTATCTTTCTTTACTTTTTTCTCTTTAATTTATTTTAGGTATACATTATTCCAACACTTCCTAAGCACTTTTCAAAATGTTCTACCTTTAAAATAAAATTTAATGTCAAAATATTTCTATTTTCAAGAGAAATTTTAGGAGTCAAGTTCACGCACATGCGCAGAATTCATTCCCATTCAAAGCATTATGCTTTTAGAGCAGAATGACACCATGTTAAAACTTTTAGTTTATAATCTTAATGAGAGTCTTAGGCCATTCAGACACACTCCGTGTACGAAGCTTCGTGGCCAGATCGGCAGAACGATCCACTTCGTTTTGCTGGTCTTCAGTTCGAGTTTCGAAAATGAGAATTTTTTAAATATATTTTTCTTTATTTATTTATTTTAGTTATATTTATCCATTATTCAAACACTTGCAAATAAATTTTCAAAATGTTATACTTTTAAAATAAAATTTAATGTTAAAATTTTTCTATATTCAAGAGAAATTTTAGGAGTGAAGTTCACGCACATTCGCAGAATTCATTCCTATTCAAAGCATTGTGCTTTTAGACCAGAATGACACCGTGTAAAAACTTTTAGTTTATAATCTTATTCAGAGTCTTAGGCCATTCAGACGCACTCCGGGTACGAAGCCTCGTGGCCAGATCGGCAGAACGAGCCACTTAGTTTTGCTGGTCTTCAGTTCGATTTTCGAAAATGAGAATTTTTTAAATATATCTTTCTTTACTTTTTTCTCTTTTATTTATTTTAGGTATACATTATTCCAAAACTTCCTAAGCACTTTTCAAAATGTTCTACCTTTAAAATAAAATTTAATGTCAAAATATTTCTATTTTCAAGAGAAATTTTAGGAGTCAAGTTCACGCACATGCGCAGAATTCATTCCTATTTAAAGCATTATGCTTTTAGACCAGAATGACACCGTGTTAAAACTTTGTTTATAATCTTAATGAGAGTCTTAGGCCATTCAGACGCTCTCCGGGTACGAAGCCTCGTGGCCAGATCGGCAGAAGGAGCCACTTAGTTTTGCTGGTCTTCAGTTCGAATCTCGAAAATGAACATTTTTTAAATATATCTTTCTTTACTTTTTTTTTCTTTTATTTATTTAAGGTATATTTATCCATTATTCCAACACTTACTAAGACCCTTTCAAAATGTTGTACTTTTAAAATAAAATTTAATGTCAAAATATTTCTATATTCAAAAGAAATTTTGGGAGTGAAGTTCACGCACATGCGCAGAATTCATTTCTATTCAAAGCATCATGCTTTTAGACCAGAATGAACACCGTGTTAAAACTTTTAGCTTATAATCTTAATGAGAGTCTTAGGCCATTCAGACGCACTTCGGGTACGAAGCCTCGTGGCCAGATCGGCAGAACGAGCCACTTCGTTTTGCTGGTCTTCAGTTCGAATCTCGAAAATGAGCATTTTTTAAATATATCTTTCTTTACTTTTTTCTCTTTTATTTATTTTAGGTATACATTATTCCAACACTTCCTAAGCACTTTTCAAAATGTTCTACCTTTAAAATAAAATTTAATGTCAAAATATTTCTATTTTCAAGAGAAATTTTAGGAGTCAAGTTCACGCACATGCGCAGAATTCATTCCCATTCAAAGCATTATGCTTTTAGAGCAGAATGACACCATGTTAAAACTTTTAGTTTATAATCTTATTGAGAGTCTTAGGCCATTCAGACGCTCTCCGGGTACGAAGCTTCGTGGCCATATCGGCAGAACGAGCCACTTAGTTTTGCTGGTCTTCAGTTCGAATCTCGAAAATGAGCATTTTTTAAATATATCTTTCTTTACTTTTTTTCTTTTATTTATTTAAAGTATATTTATCCATTATTCCAACACTTTCTAAGAACTTTTCAAAATGTTAAACTTTTAAAATAAAATTTAATGTTAAAATATTTCTATATTCAAAAGAAATTTTGGGAGTGAAGTTCAAGCACATGCGCAGAATTCATTTCTATTCAAAGCATCATGCTTTTAGACCAGAATGAACACCGTGTTAAAACTTTTAGCTTATAATCTTAATGAGAGTCTTAGGCCATTCAGACGCACTCCGGGTACGAAGCCTAGTGGCCAGATGGGCAGAACGAGCCGCTTAGTTTTGCTGGTCTTCAGTTCGAGTCTCGAAAATGAGAATTTTTTAAATATATTTTTCTTTTCTTTTTTCTCTTTTATTTATTTTAGGTATACATTATTCCAACACTTCCTAAGCACTTTTCAAAATGTTCTACCTTTAAAATAAAATTTAATGTCAAAATATTTCTATATTCAAAAGAAATTTTGGGAGTGAAGTTCACGCACATGCGCAGAATTCATTCCTATTCAAAGCATTATGCTTTTAGACCAGAATGACACCGTGTTAAAACTTTTAGTTTATAATCTTAATAAGAGTCTTAGGCCATTCAGACGCACTTCGGGTACGAAGCCTCGTGGCCAGATCGGCAGAACGAGCCACTTCGTTTTGCTGGTCTTCAGTTCGAGTTTCGAAAATGAGGATTTTTTAAAAATATTTTTCTTTCTTTATTTATTTTAGTTATATTTATCCATTATTCAAACACTTGCTAATAAATTTTCAAAATGTTATACTTTCAAAATAAAATTTAATGTCAAAACATTTCTATATTCAAGAGAAATTTTAGGAGTCAAGTTCACGCACATGCGCAGAATTCATTCCCATTCAAAGCATTATGCTTTTAGACCAGAATGACACCGTGTTAAAACTTTTAGTTTATAATCTTAATAAGAGCCTTAGGCCATTCAGACGCACTTCGGGTACGAAGCTTCGTTGCCTGATCGGCAGAACGAGCCACTTCGTTTTGCTGGTCTTCAGTTCGAATCTCGAAAATTAGCATTTTTTTAAATATATCTTTCTTTACTTTTTTCTCTTTTATTTATATTAGGTATACATTATTCCAACACTTCCTAAGCACTTTTCAAAATGTTCTACCTTTAAAATAAAATTTAATGTCAAAATATTTCTATTTTCAAGAGAAATTTTAGGAGTCAAGTTCAGGCACATGCGCAGAATTCATTTCTATTCAAAGCATTGTGCTTTTAGACCAGAATGACACCGTGCTAAAACTTTTAGTTTATAATCTTAATCAGAGTCTTGGGCCATTCAGACGCTCTCCGGGTACGAAGCCTCGTGGCCAGATCGGCAGAACGAGCTACTTAGTTTTGCTAGTCTTCAGTTCGATTCTCGAAAATGAGGATTTTTTAAAAATATTTTTCTTTCTTTATTTATTTTAGTTATATTTATCCATTACTCAAACACTTGCTAATAAATTTTCAAAATGTTATACTTTTAAAATAAAATTTAATGTCAAAATATTTCTATATTCAAGAGAAATTTTAGGAGTCAAGTTGAAGCACATGCGCAGAATTCATTCCCATTCAAAGCATTATGCTTTTAGACCAGAATGACACCGTGTTAAAACTTTGTTTATAATCTTAATGAGAGTCTTAGGCCATTCAGACCCACTCCGTGTACGAAGCTTCGTGGCCAGATCGGCAGAACGATCCACTTCGTTTTGCTGGTCTTCAGTTCGAGTTTCGAAAATGAGAATTTTTTAAATATATTTTTCTTTCTTTATTTATTTTAGTTATATTTATCCATTATTCAAACACTTGCAAATAAATTTTCAAAATGTTATACTTTTAAAATAAAATTTAATGTCAAAATTTTTCTATATTCAAGAGAAATTTTAGGAGTGAAGTTCACGCACATGCGCAGAATTCATTCCTATTCAAAGCATTGTGCTTTTAGACCAGAATGACACCGTGTAAAAACTTTTACTTTATAATCTTATTCAGAGTCTTAGGCCATTCAGACGCACTCCGGGTACGAAGCCTCGTGGCCAGATCGGCAGAACGAGCCACTTAGTTTTGCTGGTCTTCAGTTCGATTTTCGAAAATGAGAATTTTTTAAATATATCTTTCTTTACTTTTTTCTCTTTTATTTTTTTTAGGTATACATTATTCCAACACTTCCTAAGCACTTTTCAAAATGTTCTACCTTTAAAATAAAATTTAATGACAAAATATTTCTATATTCAAAAGAAATTTTGAGAGTGAAGTTCACGCACATGCGCAGAATTCATTCCTATTCAAAGCATTATGCTTTTAGACCAGAATGAAACCGTGTTAAAACTTTTAGTTTATAATCTTAATAAGAGTCTTATGTCATTCAGACGCACTTCGGGTACGAAGCTTCGTGGCCAGACCGGCAGAATTAGCCACTTAGTTTTGCTGGTCTTCAGTTCGAATCTCGAAAATGAGCATTATTTAAATATATCTTTCTTTACTTTTTTCTCTTTTATTTATTTTAGGTATACATTATTCCAAAACTTCCTAAGCACTTTTCAAAATGTTCTACCTTTAAAATAAAATTTAATGTCAAAATATTTCTATTTTCAAGAGAAATTTTAGGAGTCAAGTTCACGCACATGCGCAGAATTCATTCCCCTTCAAAGCATTATGCTTTTAGAGCAGAATGACACCATGTTAAAACTTTTAGTTTATAATCTTAATGAGAGTCTTAGGCCATGCGGACGCGCTCCGGGTACGAAGCTTCGTGGCCATATCGGCAGAACGAGCCACTTAGTTTTGCTGGTCTTCAGTTCGAATCTCGAAAATAAGCATTTTTTAAATATATCTTTTTTTAATTTTTTTTTCTTTTATTTATTTAAGGTATATTTATCCATTATTCCAACACTTTCTAAGTACTTTTCAAAATGTTATACTTTTAAAATAAAATTTAATGTTAAAATATTTCTATATTCAAAAGAAATTTTGGGAGTGAAGTTCACGCACATGCGCAGATTTCATTCCTATTCAAAGCATTATGCTTTTAGACCAGAATGACACCGTGTTAAAACTTTTAGTTTATAATCTTAATAAGAGCCTTAGGCCATTCAGACGCACTTCGGGTACGAAGCCTCGTGGCCAGATCGGCAGAACGAGCCACTTCGTTTTGCTGGTCTTAAGTTCGAATCTCGAAAATGAGCATTTTTTAAATGTATCTTTCTTTACTTTTTTCTCTTTAATTTATTTTAGGTATACATTATTCCAACACTTCCTAAGCACTTTTCAAAATGTTCTACCTTTAAAATAAAATTTAATGTCAAAATATTTCTATTTTCAAGAGAAATTTTAGGAGTCAAGTTCACGCACATGCGCAGAATTCATTCCCATTCAAAGCATTATGCTTTTAGAGCAGAATGACACCATGTTAAAACTTTTAGTTTATAATCTTAATGAGAGTCTTAGGCCATTCAGACACACTCCGTGTACGAAGCTTCGTGGCCAGATCGGCAGAACGATCCACTTCGTTTTGCTGGTCTTCAGTTCGAGTTTCGAAAATGAGAATTTTTTAAATATATTTTTCTTTATTTATTTATTTTAGTTATATTTATCCATTATTCAAACACTTGCAAATAAATTTTCAAAATGTTATACTTTTAAAATAAAATTTAATGTTAAAATTTTTCTATATTCAAGAGAAATTTTAGGAGTGAAGTTCACGCACATTCGCAGAATTCATTCCTATTCAAAGCATTGTGCTTTTAGACCAGAATGACACCGTGTAAAAACTTTTAATTTATAATCTTATTCAGAGTCTTAGGCCATTCAGACGCACTCCGGGTACGAAGCCTCGTGGCCAGATCGGCAGAACGAGCCACTTAGTTTTGCTGGTCTTCAGTTCGATTTTCGAAAATGAGAATTTTTTAAATATATCTTTCTTTACTTTTTTCTCTTTTATTTATTTTAGGTATACATTATTCCAAAACTTCCTAAGCACTTTTCAAAATGTTCTACCTTTAAAATAAAATTTAATGTCAAAATATTTCTATTTTCAAGAGAAATTTTAGGAGTCAAGTTCACGCACATGCGCAGAATTCATTCCTATTTAAAGCATTATGCTTTTAGACCAGAATGACACCGTGTTAAAACTTTGTTTATAATCTTAATGAGAGTCTTAGGCCATTCAGACGCTCTCCGGGTACGAAGCCTCGTGGCCAGATCGGCAGAAGGAGCCACTTAGTTTTGCTGGTCTTCAGTTCGAATCTCGAAAATGAACATTTTTTAAATATATCTTTCTTTACTTTTT
Organism: Argiope bruennichi; assembly: GCF_947563725.1. Classification (NCBI taxonomy): domain Eukaryota; kingdom Metazoa; phylum Arthropoda; class Arachnida; order Araneae; family Araneidae; genus Argiope; species Argiope bruennichi. Next base: position 98,801,853 of record NC_079157.1, read on the forward strand.
TTTTCTTTTATTTATTTAAGGTATATTTATCCATTATTCCAACACTTACTAAGACCCTTTCAAAATGTTGTACTTTTAAAATAAAATTTAATGTCAAAATATTTCTATATTCAAAAGAAATTTTGGGAGTGAAGTTCACGCACATGCGCAGAATTCATTTCTATTCAAAGCATCATGCTTTTAGACCAGAATGAACACCGTGTTAAAACTTTTAGCTTATAATCTTAATGAGAGTCTTAGGCCATTCAGACGCACTTCGGGTACGAAGCCTCGTGGCCAGATCGGCAGAACGAGCCACTTCGTTTTGCTGGTCTTCAGTTCGAATCTCGAAAATGAGCATTTTTTAAATATATCTTTCTTTACTTTTTTCTCTTTTATTTATTTTAGGTATACATTATTCCAACACTTCCTAAGCACTTTTCAAAATGTTCTACCTTTAAAATAAAATTTAATGTCAAAATATTTCTATTTTCAAGAGAAATTTTAGGAGTCAAGTTCACGCACATGCGCAGAATTCATTCCCATTCAAAGCATTATGCTTTTAGAGCAGAATGACACCATGTTAAAACTTTTAGTTTATAATCTTATTGAGAGTCTTAGGCCATTCAGACGCTCTCCGGGTACGAAGCTTCGTGGCCATATCGGCAGAACGAGCCACTTAGTTTTGCTGGTCTTCAGTTCGAATCTCGAAAATGAGCATTTTTTAAATATATCTTTCTTTACTTTTTTTCTTTTATTTATTTAAAGTATATTTATCCATTATTCCAACACTTTCTAAGAACTTTTCAAAATGTTAAACTTTTAAAATAAAATTTAAAGTTAAAATATTTCTATATTCAAAAGAAATTTTGGGAGTGAAGTTCAAGCACATGCGCAGAATTCATTTCTATTCAAAGCATCATGCTTTTAGACCAGAATGAACACCGTGTTAAAACTTTTAGCTTATAATCTTAATGAGAGTCTTAGGCCATTCAGACGCACTCCGGGTACGAAGCCTAGTGGCCAGATGGGCAGAACGAGCCGCTTAGTTTTGCTGGTCTTCAGTTCGAGTCTCGAAAATGAGAATTTTTTAAATATATTCTTCTTTTCTTTTTTCTCTTTTATTTATTTTAGGTATACATTATTCCAACACTTCCTAAGCACTTTTCAAAATGTTCTACCTTTAAAATAAAATTTAATGTCAAAATATTTCTATATTCAAAAGAAATTTTGGGAGTGAAGTTCACGCACATGCGCAGAATTCATTCCTATTCAAAGCATTATGCTTTTAGACCAGAATGACACCGTGTTAAAACTTTTAGTTTATAATCTTAATAAGAGTCTTAGGCCATTCAGACGCACTTCGGGTACGAAGCCTCGTGGCCAGATCGGCAGAACGAGCCACTTCGTTTTGCTGGTCTTCAGTTCGAGTTTCGAAAATGAGGATTTTTTAAAAATATTTTTCTTTCTTTATTTATTTTAGTTATATTTATCCATTATTCAAACACTTGCTAATAAATTTTCAAAATGTTATACTTTCAAAATAAAATTTAATGTCAAAACATTTCTATATTCAAGAGAAATTTTAGGAGTCAAGTTCACGCACATGCGCAGAATTCATTCCCATTCAAAGCATTATGCTTTTAGACCAGAATGACACCGTGTTAAAACTTTTAGTTTATAATCTTAATAAGAGCCTTAGGCCATTCAGACGCACTTCGGGTACGAAGCTTCGTTGCCTGATCGGCAGAACGAGCCACTTCGTTTTGCTGGTCTTCAGTTCGAATCTCGAAAATTAGCATTTTTTTAAATATATCTTTCTTTACTTTTTTCTCTTTTATTTATTTTAGGTATACATTATTCCAACACTTCCTAAGCACTTTTCAAAATGTTCTACCTTTAAAATAAAATTTAATGTCAAAATATTTCTATTTTCAAGAGAAATTTTAGGAGTCAAGTTCAGGCACATGCGCAGAATTCATTTCTATTCAAAGCATTGTGCTTTTAGACCAGAATGACACCGTGCTAAAACTTTTAGTTTATAATCTTAATCAGAGTCTTGGGCCATTCAGACGCTCTCCGGGTACGAAGCCTCGTGGCCAGATCGGCAGAACGAGCTACTTAGTTTTGCTAGTCTTCAGTTCGATTCTCGAAAATGAGGATTTTTTAAAAATATTTTTCTTTCTTTATTTATTTTAGTTATATTTATCCATTACTCAAACACTTGCTAATAAATTTTCAAAATGTTATACTTTTAAAATAAAATTTAATGTCAAAATATTTCTATATTCAAGAGAAATTTTAGGAGTCAAGTTGAAGCACATGCGCAGAATTCATTCCCATTCAAAGCATTATGCTTTTAGACCAGAATGACACCGTGTTAAAACTTTGTTTATAATCTTAATGAGAGTCTTAGGCCATTCAGACCCACTCCGTGTACGAAGCTTCGTGGCCAGATCGGCAGAACGATCCACTTCGTTTTGCTGGTCTTCAGTTCGAGTTTCGAAAATGAGAATTTTTTAAATATATTTTTCTTTATTTATTTATTTTAGTTATATTTATCCATTATTCAAACACTTGCTAATAAATTTTCAAAATGTTATACTTTTAAAATAAAATTTAATGTCAAAATTTTTCTATATTCAAGAGAAATTTTAGGAGTCAAGTTCACGCACATGCGCAGAATTCATTCCTATTCAAAGCATTATGCTTTTAGACCAGAATGACACCGTGTTAAAACTTTTAGTTTATAATCTTAATGAGAGTCTTAGGTCATTCAGACGCACTTCGGGTACTAAGCCTCGTGGCCAGATCGGAAGAAAGAGCCACTTAGTTTTGCTGGTCTTCAGTTCGATTCTCGAAAATGAGGATTTTTTAAAAATATTTTTCTTTCTCTATTTATTTTAGTTATATTTATCCATTACTCAAACACTTGCTAATAAATTTTCAAAATGTTATACTTTCAAAATAAAATTTAATGTCAAAATATTTCTATATTCAAGAGAAATTTTAGGAGTCAAGTTCACGCACATGCGCAGAATTCATTCCCATTCAAAGCATTATGCTTTTAGACCAGAATGACACCGTGTTAAAACTTTGTTTATAATCTTAATGAGAGTCTTAGGCCATTCAGACGCGCTCCGTGTACGAAGCTTCGTGGCCAGATCGGCAGATCGAGCCACGTAGTTTTGCTGGTCTTCAATTCGAGTTTCGAAAATGAGAATTTTTTAAATATATTTTTCTTTACTTTTTTCTCTTTTATTTATTTTAGGTATACATTATTCCAACACTTCCTAAGCACTTTTCAAAAAGTTATACTTTTAAAATAAAATTTAATGTCAAAATATTTCTATATTCAAAAGAAATTTTAGGAGTGAATTCACGCACATGCGCAGAATTCATTCCTATTCAAAGCATTATGCTTTTAGACCAGAATGACACCGTGTTAAAACTTTTAGTTTATAATCTTAATCAGAGTCTTAGGCCATTCAGACGCACACCGGGTACGAAGCCTCGTGGCCAGATCGGCAGAACGAGCCACTTCGTTTTGCTGGTCTTCAGTTCGAGTTTCGAAAATGATAATTTTTTAAATATATTTTTCTTTCTTTATTTATTTTAGTTATATTTATCCATTATTCAAACACTTGATCATAAATTTTCAAAATGTTATACTTTGAAAATAAAATTTAATGTCAAAATATTTCTATATTCAAGAGAAATTTTAGGAGTCAAGTTCACGCACATGCGCAGAATTAATTCCCATTCAAAGCATTATGCTTTTAGAGCAGAATGACACCATGTTAAAACTTTTAGTTTATAATCTTAATGAGAGTCTTAGGCCATTCAGACGCAATCCGGGTACGAAGCCTCGTGGCCAGATCGGCAGAACGAGCCGCTTCGTTTTGCTAGTCTTCAATTCGAGTTTCGAAAATGAGAATTTTTTAAATATATTTTTCTTTCTTTATTTATTTTAGTTATATTTATCCATTATTCAAACACTTGATCATAAATTTTCAAAATGTTATACTTTGAAAATAAAATTTAATGTCAAAATATTTCTATATTCATGAGAAATTTTAGGAGTCAAGTTCAAGCACATGCGCAGAATTCATTCCTATTCAAAGCATTATGCTTTTAGACCAGAATGACACCGTGTTAAAACTTTTTGTTTATAATCTTAATGAGAGTCTTAGGCTATTCAGACGCACTCCATGTACGAAGCTTCGTGGCCAGATCGGCAGATCGAGCCACTTTGTTTTGCTGGTCTTCAGTTCGAGTTTCGAAAATGAGAATTTTTTAAATATATTTTTCTTTCTTTATTTATTTTAGTTATATTTATCCATTATTCAAACACTTGATCATAAATTTTCAAAATGTTATACTTTGAAAATAAAATTTAATGTCAAAATATTTCTATATTCAAGAGAAATTTTAGGAGTCAAGTTCACGCACATGCGCAGAATTCATTCCTATTCAAAGCATTATGCTTTTAGACCAGAATGACACCGTGTTAAAACTTTTAGTTTATAATCTTAATGAGAGTCTTAGGCCATTCATACTCACTCCAGGTACGAAGCTTCCTGGCCAGATCGGCAGAACGAGCCACTTAGTTTTGATGGTCTTCAGTTCGATTCTGGAAAATGAGGATTTTTTAAATATATTTTTCTTTCTTTCTTTATTTTAGTTATATTTATCCATTATTCAAACACTTGCTAATAAATTTTCAAAATGTTATACTTTGAAAATAAAATTTAATGTCAAAATATTTCTATATTCAAGAGAAATTTTAGGAGTGAAGTTCACGCACATTCGCAGAATTCATTCCTATTCAAAGCATTATGCTTTTAGACAAGAATGACACCGTGTTAAAACTTTTAGTTTATAATCTTAATGAGAGTCTTAGGCCATTCAGACGCACTCCGTGTCCGAAGCTTCGTGGCCAGATCGGCAGAACGAGCCATTTCGTTTTGCTGGTCTTCAGTTCGAGTCTCGAAAATGAGAATTTTTTAAATATATTTTTCTTTCTTTATTTATTTTAGTTATATTTATCTATTAGTCCAACAATTACTAAGAACTTTTCAAAATGTTATATTTTTAAAATAAAATTTAATTTCAAAATATTTCTATATTCAAAAGAAATTTTAGGAGTTAAGTTCACGCACATGCGCAGAATTCATTCCTATTCAAAGCATTATGCTTTTAGACAAGAATGACACCGTGTTAAAACTTTTAGTTTATAATCTTAATGAGAGTCTTAGGCCATTCAGACGCACTCTGGATACGAAGCTTGGTTGCCAGATCAGCAGAACGAGGCACTTAGTTTTGAAGGTTTTGAGTACGAGTCTCAAAAATGAGAATTTTTTTACATTTTTTTCTTTTATATATTTTAGGTATACATTATTCCAACACTTCCTAAGAACTTTTCATAATTTTATACTTTTAAAATAAAATGTAATGTCAAAATATTTCTAAAATCAAGAGAAATTTTAGGAGTCAAGTTCAGGCACATGCGCAGAATTCATTCATATTCAAAGCATTATGATTTTAGACCAGAATGACACCGTGTTAAAACTTTGTTTATCATCTTAATGAGAGTCTTAGGCCATTCAAACGCACTCTGGGTACGAAGCATCGTGGCCAGATCGGCAGAACGAGCAGAATAGTTTTGCTGTTCTTCAGTTCGAGTCTCGAAAATGAGAATTTTTTAAATACATTTTTCTTTTCATTTTTCTCTTTTATTTATTTTAGGTATACATTATTCCAACACTTCCTAAGAACTTTTCAAAATTTTATACTTTTAAAATAAAATTTAATGTCGAAATATTTCTATATTCAAAAGAAATTTTAGGAGTGAAGTTAACGCACATGCGCAGAATTCATTCCCATTCAAAGCATTATGCTTTTAGAGCAGAATGACACCATGTTAAAACTTTTAGTTTATAATCTTAATGAGAGTTAGGCCATTCAGACGCACTTCGGGTACGAAGCCTCGTGGCCAGATCGGCAGAAAGAGCCACTTAGTTTTGCTGGTCTTCAGTTCGAGTCTCGAAAATAAGAATTTTTTAAATATATTTTTCTTTATTTTTTCTCTTTTTTTTTTTTTTTTTAGGTATAGATTATTCCAACACTTCCTAAGCACTTTTCATAATGTTCTACCTTTAAATTAAAATTTAATGTCAAAATATTTCTATATTCAAAAGAAATTTTAGGAGTGAATTCACGCACATGCGCAGAATTCATTCCTATTTAAAGCATTATGCTTTTAGAGCAGAATGACACCATGTTCAAACTTTTAGTTTATAATCTTAATTAGAGTCTTAGGCCATTCGGACGCGCTCCGGGTACGAAGCTTCGTGGCCATATCGGCAGAACGAGAAACTTAGTTTTGCTGGTCTTCAGTTCGAATCTCGAAAATGAGCATTTTTTAAATATATCTTTCTTTCTTTATTTATTTTAGTTATATTTATCCATTATTCAAACACTTGATCATAAATTTTCAAAATGTTATACTTTGAAAATAAAATTTAATGTCAAAATATTTCTATATTCAAGAGAAATTTTAGGAGTGAAGTTCAAGCACATGCGCAGAATTCATTCCTATTCAAAGCATTATGCTTTTAGACCAGAATGACACCGTGTTAAAACTTTTTGTTTATAATCTTAATGAGAGTCTTAGGCTATTCAGACGCACTCCATGTACGAAGCTTCGTGGCCAGATCGGCAGATCGAGCCACTCTGTTTTGCTGGTCTTCAGTTCGAGTCTGGAAAATGAGAATTTTTTTAAATATATTTTTCTTTTCTTTTTTCTCTTTTATTTATTTTAGGTATACATTATTCCAACACTTCCTAAGAACTTTTTAAAATGTTCTACCTTTAAAATAAAATTTAATGTCAAAATATTTCTATTTTCAAGAGAAATTTTAGGAGTCAAGTTCACGAACATGCGCGGAATTCATTCCCATTCATAGCATTATGCTTTTAGACCAGAATGACACCGTGTTAAAACTTTTAGTTTATAATCTTAATGAGAGTCTTAGGCCATTCATACTCACTCCAGGTACGAAGCTTCCTGGCCAGATCGGCAGAACGACCCACTTAGTTTTGCTGGTCTTCAGTTCGATTCTCGAAAATGAGGATTTTTTAAATATATTTTTCTTTCTTTCTTTATTTTAGTTATATTTATCCATTATTCAAACACTTGCTAATAAATTTTCAAAATGTTATACTTTGAAAATAAAATTTAATGTCAAAATATTTCTATATTCAAGAGAAATTTTAGGAGTGAAGTTCACGCACATTCGCAGAATTCATTCCTATTCAAAGCATTATGCTTTTAGACAAGAATGACACCATGTTAAAACTTTTTGTTTATAATCTTAATGAGAGTCTTAGGCTATTCAGACGCACTCCATGTACGAAGCTTCGTGGCCAGATCGGCAGATCGAGCCACTCTGTTTTGCTGGTCTTCAGTTCGAGTCTGGAAAATGAGAATTTTTTTAAATATATTTTTCTTTTCTTTTTTCTCTTTTATTTATTTTAGGTATACATTATTCCAACACTTCCTAAGCACTTTTTAAAATGTTCTACCTTTAAAATAAAATTTAATGTCAAAATATTTCTATTTTCAAGAGAAATTTTAGGAGTCAAGTTCACGAACATGCGCGGAATTCATTCCCATTCATAGCATTATGCTTTTAGACCAGAATGACACCGTGTTAAAACTTTTAGTTTATAATCTTAATGAGAGTCTTAGGCCATTCATACTCACTCCAGGTACGAAGCTTCCTGGCCAGATCGGCAGAACGACCCACTTAGTTTTGCTGGTCTTCAGTTCGATTCTCGAAAATGAGGATTTTTTAAATATATTTTTCTTTCTTTCTTTATTTTAGTTATATTTATCCATTATTCAAACACTTGCTAATAAATTTTCAAAATGTTATACTTTGAAAATAAAATTTAATGTCAAAATATTTCTATATTCAAGAGAAATTTTAGGAGTGAAGTTCACGCACATTCGCAGAATTCATTCCTATTCAAAGCATTATGCTTTTAGACAAGAATGACACCGTGTTAAAACTTTTAGTTTATAATCTTAATGAGAGTCTTAGGCCATTCAGACGCACTCCGTGTCCGAAGCTTCGTGGCCAGATCGGCAGAACGAGCCATTTCGTTTTGCTGGTCTTCAGTTCGAGTCTCGAAAATGAGAATTTTTTAAATATATTTTTCTTTCTTTATTTATTTTAGTTATATTTATCTATTAGTCCAACAATTACTAAGAACTTTTCAAAATGTTATACTTTTAAAATAAAATTTAATGTCAAAATATATCTATATTCAAGAGAAATTTTAGGAGTCAAGTTCACGCACATGCGCAGAATTCATTCCTATTCCGAGCATTATGCTTTTAGACAAGAATGACAAAGTGTTAAAACTTTTACTGTATAATATTAATGAGAGTCTTAGTCCATTCAAACGCACTCTGGGTACGAAGCATCGTTGCCAGATCGGCAGAACTAGCAGAATAGTTTTGCTGTTCTTCAGTTCGAGTCTCGAAAATGAGAATTTTTTAAATACATTTTTCTTTTCATTTTTCTCTTTTATTTATTTTAGGTATACATTATTCCAACACTTCCTAAGAACTTTTCAAAATGTTATACTTTTAAAATAAAATTTAATGTCAAAATATTTCTATATTCAAAAGAAATTTTAGGAGTGAAGTTAACGCACATGCGCAGAATTCATTCCTATTCAAAGCATTATGCTTTTAGACCAGAATGACACCGTGTTAAAACTTTTAGTGTATAATATTAATGAGAGTCTTAGACCATTCAGACTCACTTTGGGTACGACGCTTCGTGGCCAGATCGGCAGAACGAGCTGGTTAGTTATGCTGGTCTTCAGTTCGAGTCTCGAAAATGAGAATTTTTTAAATATATTTTTCTTTTCTTTTTTCTCTTTTATTTATTTTAGGTATACATTATTCCAACACTTCCTAAGAACTTTTCAAAATGTTATACTTTTAAAATAAAATTTAATGTCAAAATATTTCTATATTCAAAAGAAATTTTAGGAGTGTAGTTCACGCACATGCGCAGAATTCATTCCTATTCAAAGCATTATGCTTTTAGACCAGAATGACACTGTGTTAAAACTTTGTTTATCATCTTAATGAGAGTCTTAGGCCATTCAGACGCACTCTGGATACGACGCTTGGTGGCCAGATCAGCAGAACGAGGCCCTTAGTTTTGAAGGTTTTGAGTTCGAGTCTCAAAAATGAGAATTTTTTTACATTTTTCTCTTTTATATATTTTAGGTATACATTATTCCAACACTTCCTAAGAGCTTTTCATAATTTTATACTTTTAAAATAAAATTTAATGTCAAAATATTTCTATAATCAAGAGAAATTTTAGGAGTCAAGTTCACGAACATGCGCAGAATTCATTCCTATTCCGAGCATTTACTTTTAGACAAGAATGACACCGTGTTAAAACTTTTAGTGTATAATATTAATGAGAGTCTTAGGCCATTCAAACGCACTCTGGGTACTAAGCTTCGTGGCCAGATCGGCAGAACGAGCAGCTTAGTTTTGCTGGTCTTCAGTTCGAGACTCGAAAATGAGAATTTTTTAAATATATTTTTCTTTTCATTTATCTCTTTTATTTATTTTAGGTATATATTATCCTAACACTTCCTAATATTTTTTCAAAATGTTATACTTTTAAAATAAAATTTAATGTCAAAATATTTCTATATTCAAAAGAAATTTTAGGAGTGTAGTTCACGCACATGCGCAGAATTCATTCCTATTCAAAGCATTATGCTTTTAGACCAGAATGACACCGTGTAAAACGTTTAGTTTATACTCTTATTGAGAGTCTTAGACCATTCAGACGCACTGCGGGGCGAAGCTTCCTGGCGAGATCGGCAGAACGAGCCATTTATTTTTACTGGTCTTCAGTTCGAGTCTCGAAAATGAGAATTTTTTAAATATATTTTTCTTTTCTTTTTCCTCTTTTATTTATTTTAGTTATACATTATTCCAACACTTCCTAAGATCTTTTCAAAATGTTATACTTTTAAAATAAAATTTCTTGTCAAAATATTTCTATATTCAAGAGAAATTTTTTGAGAGAAGTTCACACACATGCGCAGAATTCATTCATATTCAAAGCATTATGCTTTTAGACCAGAATGACACCGTGTAAAAACGTTTATTTTATAATCTTATTGAGAGTCTTAGACCATTCAGACGCACTGCGGGGGCGAAGCTTCCTGGCGAGATCGGCAGAACGAGCCGCTTAGTTTTAGTGGTCTTCAGTTCAAGTCTCGAAAATGAGAATTTTTTACTTATATTTTTCTTTTCTTTTTTCTCTTTTATTTATTTTAGATATACATTATTCCAACACTTCCTAAAAACTTTTCAAAATGTTATACTTTTAAAATAAAATTTAATGTCAAAATATTTCTATATTCAAGAGAAATATTAGGAGTCTAGTTCACGCACATGCGCAGAATTCATTCCTATTCAGAGCATTATGCTTTTAGACCAGAATAACACCGTGTTAATCTTTTAGTTTATCATCTTAATGAGAGTCTTAGGTCATTCAGATGCACTCAGGGTACGAAGCTTCGTTGCCAGAGCGGACGAACGAGTCGCTAAGTTTTGCTGGTCTTCAGTTCGAGTCTCGAAAATGAGAATTTTTTAAATATATTTATCTTTTCTTTTTCCTCTTTTATTTATTTTAGTTATACATTATTCCAACACTTCCTAAGAACTTTTTAAAATGTTATACATTTAAAATAAATTCATGTCAAAATATTTCTATAATCAAGAGAAATTTTATGAGTGAATTTCACGCACATGCACAGAATTCATTCCTATTCAAAGCATTATGCTTTTAGACCAGAATGACACCGTGTTAAAAACTTTTAGTTTATCATCTTAATGAGAGTCTTAGGCCATTCAGACGCTGTCTGGGTGCGAAGCGTCGTGGCCAGAGCGGCAGAACGAGTCGCTAAGTTTTGCTGGTCTTCAGTTCGAGTCTCGAAAATGAGAATTTTTTAAATATATTTTTCTTTTCTTTTTTCTCTTTTATTTATTTTTGGAATACACTATTCCAACACTTCCTAAGAACTTATCAAAATGTTTTACTTTTAAAATAAAATTTAATGTCAAAATATTTCTATATTCAAGAGAAATTTTAGGAGTCAAGTTCACGCACATGCGCAGAATTCATTCCTATTCAAAGCATTATGCTTTTAGACCAGAATGACACCTTGGTAAAACTTTTAGTTTATAATCTTAATGAGAGTCTTAGGCCATTCAGATGCACTCTGGATGCGAAGCTACGTGGCCAGATCAGCAGAACGAGGCACTTAGTTTTGCTGGTCTCCAGTTCGAGTTTCAAAAATGAGAATTTTTTGAATATTTTTTTTCTTTTCTTTTTTCTCTTTTATTTATTTTAGGTATACATTATTCCAACACTTCCAAAGAACTTTTCAAAATGTTATACTTTTAAAATAAAATTTAAAGTCAAAATATTTCTATATTCAAAAGAAATTTTAGGAGTGAAGATCACTCACATGCGCAGAATTCATTCCTATTCAAAGCATTATTCTTTTAGACCAGAATGACACCGTGTTAAAACTTTTAGTTTATCATCTTAATAAGAGTCTTAGGCCATTCAGACGCACTCTGGATACGAAGCTTCGTGGAAAGATCAGCAGAACGAGGCACTTAGTTTTGCTGGTCTCCAGTTCGAGTCTCAAAAATGAGAATTTTTTGAATGTTTTTTTTCTTTTCTTTTTTCTCTTTTATTTATTTTAGGTATACATTATTCCAACACTTACTAAGAACTTTTCAAAATGTTATACTTTTAAAATAAAATTTAATGTCAAAATATTTCTATATTCAAAAGAAATTTTAGGAGTCAAGTTCACGCACATGCGCAGAATTCATTCCTATTCAAAGCATTATTCTTTTAGACCAGAATGACACCGTGTTAAAACTTTTAGTGTAGAATCTTAATGAGAGTCTTAGGCCATTCAGACGCACTCTGGATACGAAGCTTCGTGGCCAGATCGGAAGAACGAGCCACTTAGTTTTGCTGGTCTTCAGTTCGAGTCTCGAAAATGAAATTTTTTTAAATATATTTCTCTTTATTTAATTATTTTAGTTATATTTATCCATTATTCAAACACTTGCTAATAAATTTTCAAAATTTTATGCTTTGAAAATAAAATTTGATGTCAAAATATTTCTATATTCAAGAGAAATTTTAGTAGTGATGTTTACGCACAGTTAAATAAAATGATAAAATCTAAAAAAAAAAAATGTGAAAGCTCTTTATCTTTCTATAACTAAGTTAAAATATGTTAAATCCCTTTTAATACAACATCAGAGTTATTTGGAGACTGAGCTTTTAATTTTGATCAGATGATGAGGATGATGCCCCTGACAGTACGACGACAATATATCGACAATTCTGCTGTACGGAAACGAAAGGACGTCCAGCCCTGCTGCATTTGTCCTGCATGCTTGAGTGATTCTCTTTCTTCTTTGATCGAATTTTGAATTTAGAATTCTTTGATGCCAATCTGTGACTTTACAAAGAGGAGTACAAGGCCCAAAGAGAAATAAATATTCACATCTTCAGAGATAAAAATTTTGAAAACCTTGCTATGAAGGATTTTTATAAGATTTTGATAAAGTAAAACTTCAACTCATTATCACGGACAAGCGTGTAAATACAAATATTAAAAATCATTCAAATATTTTATTTGAAATATGCTATTCATGTGCCTACATGCAGAATTTCTTTTGGTGTATAGAATTATTTTGAATAATTCAATCCCCAATCATTACTAACGAATATTGGTGTGCATTAATATAATAATATGGAAGATACCTTCGCAGTGATCATTATAAGGGAAAAACTGAATTAAAATGTTTATCTCCCAGAACTTTTAATCTCAATTTTTGACATTTATTATATTTATTTCAAAGTTTCGCCAGATAAAAAAAAAAGTATTTAATCTCAGCTAACTACTTTACGTAATAGATATGAATTTACGCTCCGGTATGAAAAACCGAAGGTTGTTCGGACCTCGTAATCATAAACATTATTCAGCACGCACTAACAGAATCCATGCATCGTATTAAACGAAATGGAATCCAGCACAAATTGAAGATGCTTAACCTTCGAGGACAGGATTTGACACGATCACATAGTGAATCACACCGATGATCCTATGATATTGAAGATGAAACTTTATCACCTAAAATGTTCATAATTCGTAAAGCAAATATAATTAGTATATGATTCCAAATCTCCATTGAAAGTATGAGTTGTGTTTTTCGTAACTGTTTGATTCCATTTACAAAATATCAAGGGGATTGCTTTATTTAAAAGGGCTATCTTAAAAGTACCGAATACCAAAAAGAGTTTTAAAAATATTATATATGAAATTTTAAGTTTAAATTTCATTATTTAATATTTAATTTCAGCTCTCTTAATGCTAAATTTTACTTGTCAAAATGGGATTTTGAGAATCAATAATTTTGAACCTTGTTGGAATGAAAGAATAAACATATTTTTAGGCAGCTTCATTGCCACACAAACATAGGATGTTTTTTATCTTAAAATATTTAATTTTTATTTTACATCTTTCTATATAGCAAAATGGGGTTTTTATTGTAAAATATAGACTTTATGATTCATTCTAGGATTTTAAAATATCTCTAAGAGAAAAGAAGTTTCTTTTCAGGAAACATTTAAAGTAATTTTTGAAAGCAGTTCAGATTCATCAAAAGCTGATAATTTTTTTTTTTTCATTTAGTTACAAGAAAATTCAAGAAAATTATTAGTAAGTTAGTATTTAAAAACTGTAACTTCTATTTACATCTGTTGCATTTTTCGTCAGAATATTTTTTTTTTAGTCACGTGACATTCTAGTATATAAATGAAATTTTGTGAGTCTCTCGTTTCCGTTTATGACCTTTTGTTATCAATTGCTCATAAACAAATAAAAAAAAATTGTGCTTACTTGGATATTTGAATCCAGTTGAAATATTTGTTATCTATTAGCTTGATCTTTCCCTCTCTAAATATTTATTAAATGTAAGTAAATTGATTTCTATATTTCTTTCTTATTGTGTATAGTAGATAATATGCAATCAGGAAGTTGTATTTTCTATGAGATTTACATTATTTAAATCAATGAGTGTGTTTGAGAGTCGAATGAGTGAAGTAAAAGTAATAATTACAAATGCGTCTTTTTAAGTTTTCCTTACCAAATGTGCTAACAGGTTTCTTTTCGCCAAATGCAAATCATTCGATGCATTGTATAAAATACTTAATTTATTTTAGTCAATTTTAAACTAATATTTCCTATAATTTCTTCATTGGGGGATGCTTTTAATTTATAAATGATCTATTAGTTTACAATTAATTATAGTTATACATATATAATGTGCGATGAGTCTATGATCGTTTCTTCCAATCGCTTGAAAGTTCATTGCAATTTTATTAAGTATTTAGAATAAAATCTAATCTATTGCATTTGAAATTTGATTGGTTTTATGAAATTAACATTTGACTTCATGTGTTTATAACTTTAAAATTTATAATGCATTTCGCATTCCTCATTTTATTGTACAACAATAAAGTATTGGAATTTTTTTCTTTGGTATATGTTCTGTATTTCTAGGGTATTTTTGTATGGCTTTTCTATTTTATTGCAAGTATTATCTGGAATTACGTTTATAAAAAAATCGATATATCTGCGATGATCTTTTTATTCAAGTCTTTATTTCTTCTTGTAAAATGTGATAGTTTTGAATAGGTTAATCTTTCTTTCCATTCGCGTTTGGAAATAGAATTCCAGTTCTGTATCTAACAATTTTAATGCAATTACTTTTTTTTGATATTTTGGAGATTGACTTTTTTTGCGTTTATTTATCTGCCTTTCTGTTAGAATCTTATTTCAGCTGTAAGCGTTTCCATATCTTAGAGCCCCATAAAGCACTTTTAAAAATCATTCTGTAAACTTTTCTGCGCCGTAAGTTATTTATTATGAAAATGCTGCAGTGAAGTGGAAAATCATTCTTTTTCATTTATTAGTATTTTATCGACGAATGTATTTTACTTTTACATTTAACTGGGTTGGAGAATTTTTAGGCGTGGTAAAGAAAGAATTAATCTGCGATTATAAAAATACAAAGACATGCTCTTGAGCATTTTATTCCAAGTAGTTCATAGTAAAGTCTTTATGTACTAACATTTATCGCTTTCTGTTTTGAAATTTCAATCCCTTATTGCAACTGATGAGTGTCGTTTGAGTTTGTCGAAATATTCAAAATTTATGACGTAAAGTCGACTCTTTGCAAGTGGGGTTAGTTTCTGTTATTTGCATATCTGAAGTTATTTCACACATCAATAAACGAGTTGAAAGGTAATTCCTGTTTGAATTAATGCTTCAAAAAGATGCATTCTTACTAAAAGATATAAAGTGTGTAGTAACCAATTATTCATTTCTGCCTGGTAATATTAGGCATCACATCGCTCTAAAATGGGCGCCTTCGTGGAAATATTTTTTTTAATGCTCAAATATATATGCTGCGTAGTTCAATTAGTGTACTTGACATTTAGCTAATCATGTAAAATTATAATCTTACAAATTATTTCATGGAAATTAACTAATTCATTTGTGAATTTAAGTCTAGAGGTGCCCCAGGGATCGTAAAATTTCTTTTATTGAAAATAAAGATAAGTAAATTTCCTGAAACGAGTCGAATTAATTTTGAGATAACCAGATGGAGACGCTTGGGAGTTTATTCGATTCCTGTTTATTTATAAAACATAAACGCAAGCGTTTCATAATTCCGGGACCGAAGAATAAAATCCATTCGTAGAAAACTAGATGTTTACATGCAACTCGCATTTCATCGATTATTTTAATTGATAAATTTTGTTTCCAATCAACCTTTTTTTTGATGAAGTCTGTAAAAATAGTAATTCAGCCCCTTAAATTCTATTTCTGAAGAATCGGTTTCATTTACTTCGCAATTTCGGATAATCGCATTGTGAACTTGCTTCAGCCTTTGTATTTTTTTTCAACGCCTCGTAATTCAAAAGTTCATTACTGAATGTTTGACAAAACTCTTTAGCGTTGTTCATATCGCTTTGATTAGAAGTCAAAAGTGTATTCCAAGCAATCGAAGATATCTAAATGTTTTTCATCGTTACTTTGGGAAATGTATTGCTTACTTAGACAAATCAAGGAAGAGACATTGGAATCGAATCACGGCAAGATAAAAAAGAAAAAAAAAGTCTCGACAAGTGCTTAATTGTTATTCAGTAGTATATAAGCGTTTTTGCTTTCTGTAATTTATTTTCAAGAAATTCCATATTAATTCTAATTAAATTCTACTTCAATAATTCGGAAGCCGGTTATTGTGAACGTCGATTCGAAATCGATTTTCTGACAATTTTCCAAACTTTAGAAATTACCAAGTTCGGAAAACACATCGGCATTATGCACATCTTTTTTGCATCTGAAGACGATCACTCAAATGTTTAGAGCTAGATGGATGAAATTTGGTATATGAACACATGACCAAATTTGTTGATTTCTATAGTTTCCATAGAAACTCCTTCCTTGGATGAGTGCTAGAGTACAAATTCATTCTGTAATTATAAAACTTAATGAATTAAGTAAACGAAATTTGGTACGCAAGTTAAGCATCTGAAGTGTGGATATGGATTAAATTTAGACGAAATCCGTCGAAATTTATATTTCATAGATATTGATATGTCATAGGTATTTAATGAATATTTCTGTGGAATATCCACGAAATGCTATGCAAGACATACGGCCAAATCCAAGGTGCATTATCTTATCCTTGGGCAGGTAGAGAGACGACTTCAAATGGGGAGTATTTCGGGCGACCACTTGCTCTGATTTCTGGATCGAAGAAACAAATCTCTGGCAGATACGTCCTTTAAGAAGTTTAGTTAAGGCATCCTTTTGAGGTTACTTGATATTTCATCTGACAACAAGGTTTTTAAATGTCCAACCAAAAAACTCGTGCATAAATACTGTGGAAATATGAATGTAAAGGTTTTATGAAGTGTAAGGGTAGCATTTAATGCGTTCATATCGTTTGAAAATTACCTAAAGTTTTTAGATTCCGATTTAATAAAGAGCAAACTCTTTAATCGGTATTACATACTTATTGAATAAGTTCCTTACTAAATTTTGAAAGATGTATTTCGATGAAAACAAGATACGCAAAGACTGTTGAAACGGTGCCTTTGAAGCATTTCTGATGGTGCAAGCCAATTTTTATCTATACAATACATTTATTAAAACGGATTTTGGAAAGATTAAAACGACAATAATTTTTGCTGCCATAGTATCAGCACCCAAATCCGACAGGTGAAAATGTAACCTTATTTAAAAACAAATTCTTATCCTAAAAATTTGCCTTAAAATTGGATTCCGCTTCTGCGTTCCTAGTGTTTTATTTCTATCTAAAATATTTCACTTTCTGTTTAAAAATCTTGGAAGAAAAACTATTGTAGATGCTCAATGTCGGTTTAAATAGTATAACTGTAAATGATACAAGAACAAAATATCGATAACTTGCACTAATGAATGACTGTAGCCTTATTTCAAGTAATAGAAACAAAGAACATGGATAGTAATGGCGAACATTTCGATTTTCAATTTTTGTATGAGTATTTTTTCAAGAAAGTTGAATTTGACCAAAATAAAGCAGTTTTTGCTTTCACATCTAATATTTTAAATTTACGACCTTCGAAAATTGAACATTTTAATCTTTTTACTCTCTCAAATTTATTTTTCTTAGTTCGTTAAAATATCGTATTAGTTTAATTGTGTATTGAATCATTAAAAAATAAGGTTCACATTTCTGTGCTGCCCTTTAATATTTTTGTTGGTAGAATGTTTCTTTATAATTCCTTTAATAGAATAGTTTCTATTCAAACATCTGGCAACAGTTTGTTTTGCCCGTTTTAAATATTTATATGCATTTGCAATCAAGCGATGTTATGTGAAGAGAAGCAATGAAATTGGGTTTTTTTAAATTGGATCTTGAAAGCCGTTTTTATTCAAGGACAAATGTCTCCAATTCATTTCATGTGTCATCCGTTTGCATTTTAGTACTGTACGAAAAATTCTTGTATAATTCGGTGTGTGGTTCATTTGTCTGTCCATAGAAGTCAGTGAAATTCGAATAATTTGTAAATTGGATATTCTGTCCTTTATTTTTTGTGTTAAAATTTCCTTAAATGTGATCCCAATCTAACAGTTGTAATAAATTAAAACGATTAGATTTAGAATGAAATTTAAGGAAATTTAAAGTTAATTCTCCACAATTAATATTTAAAATGAAGAGGTTGTACAATTTATAGGCATGTACTACAAAATTTAATTAATTTTTTAAACCGTTTTCACGCTCTATTTTAAATGTACAGACTTTTAGAGACCGACCCTATTTTAAATTTATAAGAAATGCGATTTAAACATTTTATTTAATCGTTGATTATATAGATGGATGGATGAAATAATCAGACTTCGTATGAACAAATCTTATTAAGCTTGTTGTGATAATATACACGCCAGTTTTCAATTCGCACATCAGTTCAAGACTTAAATTATAAATTCAATAACCCTCGATTCTATAATTAACTGGCTATTTAGAATCAGTCTTTAAAAATACAACTAAGCATTGATACAATTGATCAAATATCAAACCTACTTCCCATTTTATAAATGGTGTCGGATTTAAAATGACTACATTTTTAGTTTTAATTTAATTCGCTTTTTTTAATTGCTGAATTAAAATAATTTATTATAAAGTAACATCCAAGTTGAATAGCTCACATTTCTAATGGGTTTTAGCTTTAAATGCTTTTAATAATAGCTTTAGTTTCCTATAACAGTCTTGATCGCTCAATTAAGCCAAATGGAGAAATAAAGCACTTCCGTGTTAAAAGCCTACACGGATGTATGGTAATTGAAATTCTGTAACTAACTGTTCAACAAAATATGAAGGTATACCTGATTCGTATATTGCGTATTACTTAAGCAGAAAATGAAAAGTTCCCCAATCTTGACATTTAAAAGCATCAAGTAATACGTTACGAATTTCAATAACGCAGAATTTGCCATCTAAATACAGGTTACTAAGTTTCCAAAAAATGTTCTTGGCATTAATAAAAATCTTCCAACCTCACTCCCTCCCATGGAAAACCAAGAGTTACTTCACTGGGGCATTTGGTGTTCTTAATCCTCATCTGATATAAAGTATATAACTGTTAAATTACTATACATTTGACTTCAGTAATGCAATGAGCAATAGGATGTTCTATAAAATATTCTAATAATCGTCACGGTTCCTCTCTATTTTGCTCAAGCCGAAATTGTGTCTTTATGCAGTTTATATTCGTATCCAATTTGTCGAAACTGACCTTTTTTTAATTTCTTTACTTTAGATGTCCAAGAGACCTGCAGGAGAACCCAGTGGTAAGTTTTGCAATACTTTCTAGCACTTAAGAATTTTATACTAACGGCGACTGTGAATCCAAAATACACGATATAACATTTCTGGACACTTGCATCTTATTCATAGAAAATTGTTAAAATTTCATATTTGTGTGACGAAATTGGTTCTATATTTAATCAGCAACGAATTATGAGACATTAAAAATTAAACAGAATTTCAGCAATTTTTTTTATTACCGAGGAAAGTAACGACACTGTTACAAATTTGTAATACTGCTTCCATGCGAAGTATAGTGGAAAAGATAGTTTTACAGATATATATGCCAATGTAATAACTGCCAACATTGGTGTCAAAATTGGTAACCATTTACCGAAGAAAATGAAATTGCCGAAATTTTGGAGAGATATTTATTAGAGACAAAGATAAAACATTTGAAGCCCTGATATAGGATCTACAAAGAGTGGGGATGCACAGACGAGTCACTGGAGTGACTAGTTAAGTGAAGTCTACTTGGAGTAGTAGTTCCAGAACAACTCCAACTTCCGGTGATTTACGAATTTTTCTGGAAATGATGAAAAATTAAAATATTTTGATGAATTTCAACGAATATTTTCGAATCCAAAGTATTTTATCTGGGAACTTCAATTTCAATTTTATCCCAACTTGTACCTAAAGACATTTAGATCTTTAAGTTGCAGTTTTTTGCTATTTATTCATTAAATCAAAAAATAAAATTGCATCCAAGATAAAACCAAGATTTTAATAAGATAATAAATATATAAGCATCAAGAACCACAATGTAATGTTTTTTCCCACAAAACATTTTTTTATTTTAAACATGCTTAAAACAGCGTAATTGCGAAATGCTTGTAAATAAAAATTTATCTTATCTAAAACAGTTTTAGTTCCTTGGGAGGGAGGGGACTGTTTCAAGAATGATTTCTATTCGAAAAATGCCATTTTTTCAGATTTTTTCGTACCATTTTTTTTGTTCCAGTAATAATTAAAAAGAATTCATCTTCATTGTACCTTTACTCATTTTTCTAATTAGAGATTTTTTAACCTGGTATATGTACACAGATTTGTGTTTATGATATGCAATTGCACAATAATTTTCTATTTGAAATTAAAATGATTACCTGAAGAAACATTCTTTTTAATGCATTCTAATATTTGATTTTACAATTTAAAATATTTACTTGTAAGAAATCTTTGTAAGAAAACTCGAATGTCTAATTTTTTTTTTATAATGGAGAACGTTTTAGTTCAAAGAGGTGCTTTTAAAACACTCTCATTTAATTGGTTTTAGCTTCAATTAAGGGAATTCATAAAATGGGTTATATTTGCACATGCTCTTTACTCAAGCGATATCAATCATGTTGCGTAAAGGAACATTTTCATTATTGACAGAGTTCATTTTCATGTGCCCTCATACTCATTATATTGAAGACACAACAAGGTTTGAAGCAAAATATTATGAAGTTCATTCCATGAAAATATTAAATTTCTGGGCGAATAACTGAGGCCGCAATGGAAAAATTGTTGAATTTCAGGAGCGTAACAAAGTCCGAATGTTTTAATATCGTTCGAAATGCAGGTATTGATATATAATATTGGCGAAATTCAAACTAAAAAATAGATTCGATTATCAATGTTTTGCTTATGCAGTAAGAAACGTAATATACGAATAAGTAGTTTATATGTATTATGTATATTTGTATATACAGTTTTGATCGGTTTCGTATTGGAACACGATTGGCAATATGCTTGTATTTATTTTATTCTAATATTCCAAGCTGAGAAATAAAATTTCGTTTGTATTTTCTTTTAGATGGGGCAGGCGGAAAGAGGATTCACTTCGCTGATGAATCGATTCACGGACCGGTATGTGTGAATTGTTCGTCATTATATTAATTTGCCATAAAATTTTCGTGAACTTTTATTTTAGAAATATAAATGTTTGCTACCATTTTTTTCTACGTATAATTGTTAAATATCATAAAACAATAAAGAAATGGTCTGGATGCAATTGTTTCCTCTTTGTTGATCTTGAGAAAGGAAACACAATTTTGCCATAAGATTGTGTAGGCTATATACTACGAACTTTTGTTTCTGTAATTACCAATACATCTTAAAATTCTGATGTATAAATGTAAACAGAAATAAAGATCCCTCAATATTGAAACAAATCTGGAACTTTATTTAGTCTACTTTTATTAAATATATTTTGGCTTTATCTCTGTAAATATGTTCAATGCATTGAAAGGGTGGACTGAATTTCAATTACTTTGAATTGAAGTGGCTTATATTTATTCAACGGAACAGTTTTAAACCTTCAAAAAATTAACTAAACTTTCTGCAGCTTTAGAAGATTTGAAAATGTTGAATGTAACTTGCGTTGAATTTATCTAGAATAATTTCCCTTTTAAGTTACACTACTGTCACTTTCGACGATTGATATTTTTATAAGCTTACCCACTAGATTACTTTACCTTGTTCTTATTAAAAAATCATTGGAAGCATTATATTAAAAAAAAATATTACAAGATATTTGCGAAGTAACTTAATTATATTTACAGGTAATTTTAATACTACCAGCGGGTTTTAATTCGTCGCATTAAACAAATTTATAACTAGAATTAAACCATGCCTAATCAAAAGCGGGAATACTTCGTTCTTTTTAGTATACGCATTATTTTTGCATGAAGGTAATTTGTACAGCATTAAAACCATTTTTAATGCTGTACAAATGTAATGACAATAAAAGTGTTGGAGCTCATTTCATATAATTCGCAGTAGCAGCTCATAAATAATGCTTTAACACTCATTAACCCGGCAGTGCAAGCTTTATGCTAAGGGATCGTTTGCCGGTTTCTTTTTTGAATGTGGAATTCGGAATGTAAAGCGAAGTTGTCTTTACCGATGACGTGCTTTACATCATGCACCCCTTTTTTGAAAAAGTAACTAGCTCATTAATATATAAATTCACAGCCGTGTTAGAAGTGAAAGGGTTGATTCAATCCAATGGAAGATATCGATATGAGTAGGTTCATATGGGGAAGCAAAAGCTACGTTTGGAACTTTCACATCGTCTTTTCCCAATTAAAACGAGATGAAAAATTATATTGTGATAGTTTTAATACTCTATTTTCTAATTCCCTTATTCTCCCCTTCCATCTATCGCTAGAATCACGAAGCGGTGAATTTCTAAACATATCTTTGATTTGTTAGAGTAATTGGCTTGGAAGGGTCCACTTCATAATCTCATGCAATCGACGCTTTTATGAATTTTTCATTTTCTTTGGAATAATGAGGGCCTTATCTCCTCTGTTATGGAAGGATAAGCCAATTAGCAAAGGGTGACAATAATCTGGAAAATTTTTGATATTAGATTTAAATTTCTGAAAAAAATATTATGGAAAATTTCCGAAAAAAGCCTTTTGAAGAATATAAATTTTAAAATGTTACAGCTTCTGAAAAATAGGAAACTTTTACCGATATTGACATCGAATCTGATATGGGTAACTTTCTCGAACAGCAATTAGCGACCATTGTTTAACTGATCATCAATATTTTACTCAAATAGGTTTTCCCTAGAAGCATATGCAAATGATTGGCGACATTCAAATATACAATGGATCAATAATATATCGAATTAAAAAGAATATATTTGAAAGAAGCAAACCGAAAGGGGCAAAAAGCATGAAAAAGGATTTCAAGTTAAACGAATTAGGAATATTTACGAAACGAAGCATAGCAAGATACCCCAAGCGGGGGTTGAGGGTGGGAAGGACTACCATTTTTAAGTCCAATCTGCTTTCAGGTGGAATGTTTGCATTACTCAATGCAATAGCTGGAGATTTGATTTCACTTTGATGAACTTTGGAAGTCTGGTCAGCATTCTGATTTGCCTTCTATAGCATCCTTTTCATGTTGATTACTGAGATGCGGAAAACGCTTTTTAATTCTAGATGAATTGCAGAAATTCAACTTTGTGAATACAAAGGTTGAAAGATTCAATTCTAATTTGGAGAAACTTTACAGAATCCAACTCCAACGTTATTTTAATCCCTTGAAGCACTTTATAAATTCGGTTGTTACAAAGAAGTTGTCTCGATCAATCATAGAATTCTTTTATTTCAGATACGAATGTAGAGGATGGTTTGAATCATTAAATTGGAATCTCGCATTAATAAATGACAGCAGTTTCTCGCGTTTTAAAGATTTTTTCTAGAAAGGTTAATGGATGCATTAAGTAAATAATTGTTTGCGTTTCGAGTGAATGGTTTGACATCCATGGCTATGATAAAGGTACACATTCATTTCATAAGAAGATTTTGGACGAAATCTTCCGCATGTGCATTGGAAACTTTTGGTCCTGTTGAAGATAGATGATAAATGAACGTTAAAATTTTAAGAATAGTTAAACTTCGGTTTGTGAGAACTTTCTTTTTCTTTGATATATGGATAGATACTTGCGTTTTTCGACATCTGCCCATTTACAATATATTTGTTTCCTGACTCATTTCTTAGAAAAATAATTGTTGTCGATTGTCTTATTCTTACTAGTTATTTGTGAATATTTTTTTTCTAGATTATCACATTAATTGGCAACACCTTTGAAATGTTTTGAGCTTGCTGAATCTCAAAACTGTTGTAATACAGACTATTGAATGATTTTTGTACATTTTATTAGATCTAGGGTTTCAGTAATCTATAACTTTTAGAAAAGATTGAGTTTAGAAGAGATTTAAATTTGGATCGGAACTTAACAAAAAAAATTGCTGAGCTTTTACGTTCAACCCATGGCAGAAGAATAGTTTTGTCAACATCAAGACTTACACCATATAATAATTTTATTTGAAGATAAATTGGTATAACATTATCATTTGTATTGAAATTGATAATTTTATTTTCTCTTACCTTAATTCTTCAAAATATTGTCTATTGCATTCTTTACGCCTATGTTTAGACAAAAGACAGTTTGTTTTTCCAATATTTTATCTTCTGTTAAACTGATGGTATAACCTCAAAGAAAGCTAAATTAGTCTTCGACGCAAACATGTACAAATTGGTATTATTTCTTCAGTTCACCTTAGAGCAACTAGATATAAGATGGAATGTAACAATCGGTTCAAATGTAAATAAAATGGAAGTCTAAAATATACTGTAGTGGTTATTACTAATCCAAGATGGTGTAGCTTTGTTAAGCCATCTCTAAGAATCCTAAAACTTCCGAAAGCTCAGTTTTTAATGACCAGAGTTTATTCATAATTTTTTTCCCAAACGGTGGCGAATGTAGGTGTAGATATCGGGTTAGATTTTCATCAGTGGTATTACTAAGACTTTCCGACCCGTCTATAAAGTAAGCGTGTTGCTATTTCCAATAATAAGTCATGAATTATCTGCTTTTTTCTTGTTTATTCAAGAATCAAGTCTTCAGTTTAGATTTCGCTGAATTTGCTCTACTCGAGAGCAATATTTAGTTATTGTGTTTAATGGAATCTAAAAAAATTGTAGTTCCCTTTTTAGTTATTTTAGAGAATACTAACTCGAACGGCTTCAATTGTATCGAAATCAAATTCAGAATAAATTATAGCAAAGCAGTAAAAGCGAAATAAAAAATGACTTTACTCTTCTTTTCTTGATAATGTTATCACTACAGGACTGAGACTGTTTAATTGAAAGAAAAAACGACTAAAATTAAAACGTTACAGGGGGGGGAGACTGATATTTCTCTCCAAAGATATTGGAATGTAACTTGTATATAACACCTTGCTAAGCTCCCTTTCAGAGGCTTATCTTTTGAGTGGACTGCTCGTACTCATAGTTCCCAGAGAATATTTCCTTATATACAGAGAGGTTCGTTCTTCGGCAAGCACAGGTGCCAAGTTCTTGGGTGTCCTAAGTGATTCCCCCTTTCTTTCCATCTTCGAGGTTTCCTTTATAAATTAAGTTGGCATATCATACATATGCTCTTCTTTGTTTAACTTCTTTCTAATATGGGTGTCGATGGCGAAGCTTTACAGGCAAAGTAGGATCCCGGTGTATTTGTTCCTTTTGTCCTTGTTGCTCCTTAAATCGGTTGGTAAAGGCGAGTCCGCTTTTTTAACCTCTGTTGGCAGCTGGTGTATTTTATTGGAGATAAGGAAACGGTTCTGGATTGTTGGGCAACTTCTGAAATTCCAACTTGCGTCAAGAGAATTAATTCAGAATTTATTCTAGGCATGACTTTGGAAAAACAAAATTGACGTAGCTACTAAAATTGAAACGTGTCATATTCTAACAGCTTCTGAAAATTCCTTTCCCAAAACGTTGGGTAAATTCCTTAAATTTCGGGAAGCATAATGGGTCGACGTATATGCGAAAGCTAGTAAATTAAAGCTTAGAATTATAATCGTTATCCAGTAACTGATAGTATAGATCTTAAAGTAATATTAAGCAATAAATAGTAGAATAAAACTTCAAATTAAAATGAGTGTTTTTGAAAATTGCTTTAATACAATTCAAAATAAGATAGTATCTAAAGCAGTATGAGGAAATGTTCACAAGATACCGAAAAAATATAAAAAGTCATTTAGTATCGATTCTCCTATTTAATGAAAAAATTATGTTGAAAATAAAGCTCACTGTAGAAACGCATAGATGAATCTTTTCGTAAAAAAAGGTCAAATATAGAATACTTTCCCACGAATTTATAATGTACAAAAAACGTGTAGATAGAATTGCTGGATTTTCGGTCTCCAAAGTCAGAAATAAATAACGGCTTTTTCGCTTTACATGAATTTACAATATCTATGAAGAAATCCCAACTAGCATCTCCATTCAAAGAGAAAAAAAAATTGTTCAAGATTTTAAGTGCCTTTTTCTTTTAAGTTTTATATAATTTGGTTAAAAAATATTTACCAATGTATGGAAGCAGAGGAATGTAATTCGACTTCCCAATCATGGAAAGGACACCGTACACACTTGCTTATAAACTGTTTGCCTTCACAATTTGTTTGTGAAAACTAATGATGAGAAAGGCCAATTTCCAATTAATACATTACATGGAAAAATCTGGTTTCTTATCAAGTTTTCAAAATGGATTTCGATATGGAAGAGGTACCAATGATAAAACATTAATGCTAGAAACGTTTTTACTCTTTTTTGGCAAAATACCCTTTCCAATTTTTTCGACAATTACAACGTTTAAGACGGGATATTGTAGGACAGGACGATGTGGCCTTTTAGAGCGTGTACAACATGGGGTTTCTGGGAAACTTTCCAAATCTTATGAATATACAACTTTCTCCAGATAAGTATATTTAAAGTACGTTTAGATTTCTTACCGTTCTTTCCACAGTATGAAGGCGTTTCAGAGAAGCATTTGAAGTGTAACTTCATCAAATTAAAAAGCATTCTGCAGCTACAGCAATACGTTGATGGTTTATTATATATACATTACTTTCATATAGACTATGAATTGGAATTAATGAATTTTATCGAACGTTAGCTGCATACAGAAGCTAAAAATATTACTAACTGGAAAGATTGCAACTGATTTACTTTATTAAACAGAACACAGCTTCGGCATTTCTGAAAAATTCGTGGGTCCCATTCGCAACTTGAAATTAATTAGACACTAATGTACCAATGGGGTCGGACTGAATTTTTTGGTGTTATCTTTGCTTTGAAGAACGATTTATATTTAGACCAATCTTTAAATATGAAATGAAAATGTGCCAAAACATCGAATCATCTGAACAGCGAAGGCTACTTGGGGTGCAGATTTTCAATAGTCTTTCCTATTCGTCTTATTTTAACAAATCAACTATAGCTTCACTATCTAAATCTACATATACTGAATATATAGGATCCGCTTTTAAATCACTTGTATATATTGTATCCTATACATCATTTCAGGATTCGGATTTTCACCGCGAAAGTAACAAATAATTTAAATATCATTTGCAAAATACCATTTTACAATTTACATAACAGAAATTTTGTCTTATATTTTAAAATAAAAAGCAATTGCGAGCATCTTATGAATGGTTGTTCTAATTCCTTTATTCTCGACATTTCAAGTACTCTGATGAATCCATTATTTGGACATAGAATGCTATAAGTTTAATACATCTTGTGATGGAAAATGTGGGTACTTTACAAAAAGAAAAAGGCTATTCGCTGGGCAAAATGATATCAATCATTTTTATGAAGATTTCTAAATTAACATCTGATTCGATTTATTTTAAGCTATTTTCTTGCCAAATAAAGCGTATGGAACTTCCGAATCAATCGATTCTGGATGACTTAAAAACGGAAATTGTGTTGGCTTATCTGCCGGTTTTAATCATTGAATAAATATTGCTCACTTTTACAGACGGTAGATACCTTTCATTAAAATATTTCGTTTTGTCTAAGGTTTATAAAGAAGGAATTATTTATACAGATTCGAAAACCCTGTAGTGTAGCCTTTTTATACGCATCTAGATACGGTAATTCATGAGTTTGAAATGTTTTAATCAAATTTCATTCTTTAAAACACAACGGAGAACAATACTTTTAGGAAATAAAGGATCAATACCGTCTGTTGAAAAAGGCTCCAATCTTACATGACATATAGAATATCTACTGTATTTAATACTCCTCTGGATTGTAAAAGTATACTATATTTCAGTATCCAGAAGAAAGTGCAATTAGGGACGATCAGATCTGTGATAAATAAGACTTCATTCAGCCATGTATCGCAGGTTTCCAACAAGCATACACTGTCATTCCCAAAGTATCTGAATGCTGGAATATCGGAGTTTCTCTTTCGTGGATTAAAAAAAAAAAATGCTACCTATCAAAAACTGCAATGACAGCACAGCTTCTTCAGGGGCTGATATAAAAAGGTCGCCATTTAACTGATAGCTACTTCTTAATCACGTACATCCTTTGAATGTTCTTAGAAACCCTGCCTTTTAGACGAACTCATTTGGGGGAGCATCTCGAATGAATAAATCTTACTCCACGAGTATTTAATTACTCGTATAGAAAGCGGAAAATTTGTCTGTGATAAACAATGTTACTCGAACAGTTTCTGCAGCTTCATTGAAAGGGCAGTTGCGGCATTTCCTTATTGACATTTATTTGTAAAATTGAAATAAAAAACTTTCCAAACAGATTTTACAAGCAATAATTTATTAAAAGGCAAACTATCACCAATGTGCTTGTCAGGCGACAGTATTATTGATCCTTTAGACCAATTATAGCATATTGGAATAATTTTAACTGAGTGAAGTATTTTAACAATTAATATCTTGAAATATTTATTGTGCAATCCTCGGAATTTAATTTTTCTAATTGAAATCGGTTTAATCAGACTAATTTGATTCATTCTTCTTTCCTTTAAAATTCTTTGGTATTTCTCTTTTAAATTATCTGTTATTTTTGATAATGTAAGTTTGGTTAGAATGCTTTCTATTGGGTCCAGATGTCAGACTGGCATTTGTACCATTAAAATTCAAAATATCGCTACATTCATTCGGCAACTCCCAAGAATCCAGCTTGATTCTTTTTGGATTGATAAGAGATTACAGCTCGTACCGTTCGTGGTTCAACGCCTATGTATTTTTGGTAGAAAAAAAAAGAATCTCAAATATATTAATTACGAAAGTAAATGATATGAAATTGCGTGTTCTGTTATTCATTTTTAATCAATGATTTAAAAGTGATGTTTAGTTCCGATGTGTATTTTTATCAGATATATATTTTAGAAATGGAAAACTAACATACTGTTTTAAAATTTCTGAAAACTGATTATTTAAATCAATAGGATATTATTATATCCAACTGATTATTTCACTACTTTAAAAGCTACCATCGTCAGCCAAAATATCTTACTGATGTGAATCTCGCATTATAGAAGTGAAAAACAATTTTAATTTACTCTTATTTCTGTATTTTATTGTATAATTATAGGCCGACTAAAAATGCTTTCTGCTTTGCTACTATATTTAAGTTTACACGGTATATTTTTGTTAAAGCATAGCATATTCATGGCATAAAATGTCGTAATTGGCAGACGAAAAGTGGTTTTACTGTATAATGATATGTTGTAATTCGATTGCTATTTACACCATTGTACAGATACTTTGATCGAGCTAAATTTCGCAGCAATGTTTCTCTGCTTGAAAGTAGTTTATAATAGAAATTCTGCAATTTAAAATCATTTTGCTCAAAGTACCTAAAATAAAAAATCTTCCATCGTAATTATTCCACCCTTTAGGATCTGTAAACAATACGAAATTGTGAGATACCAAATCATGATTAAGAAATTCTGCATATTTTTGCTTCCACTTAACAGTTTTATCTGTAAAAATTTTCACGATTCTTAGTTTTCTAATTTGACTTCTGCGAAATCAGTGAACAAAATTTCTTCAGGTTGAAGATTTGTAGCTTAAATGACTGAAGCAGGGAAATATCTTTGAGCCAATTTGAACTGCATTTATAAATACATTCAGGGAATTTTTATCACATTTGTTTTAAATTTGATCCATTTGTTTAAATAATGACCTCAAAAAGCTTGAAATACATAAAAGTATTATATTAGGAAGACCGAAGCAAGAATTTTGCATTTTGCAACTTTTTTTTTTGAAAAATGGCCAATATTTAAATTGTTGACCCTCCAGAAAACTAAGTCAGAAGCAAAACAGATTTCTTTAAGATGACAATCTGCTCCTTTTGTTAGGGCATTTGTACTTCTGTAATCACTAGTAATGAAACTACGGACAAAAAATCATTAAATAAAACACTAAAATAATTTTCTGAATTAAATTTTAAAACTGAGGTTACGTGATGCATTGAATTATTAAAATTAACACACACACTAGCGACACCGCAATTCATTTGATATTTTTCATATGAAAATTTGTTCTTTTAGTTTCTCAGTCATTTTTAGTTTGTCAAAATAAGTCATTTAAAATGGAATTTAAAATCTAAAACGCGACGTTAAATAATACTACATGATTTCATTATTTTAACTTACGTAAACTGAAAATTATTGCTCTTCTTTGTTTCATCATAATTTTAACCGTTTACTATATATTCTGGAATATTTTAGTTGTGACTGTCATAGATTTTCAGAGCAAAAATAGAAAACACTGAGTCATTAAAGTGCCTTTAATGATTTAAAATTGCCACTGATGCTATTTGACAAATGTTTCGGAAGTACTTAAATCATGCGTTTAATAAATATTGATATCATCCTGATTAGTCAATATGCAATTTAGGCTCATAAAATAATTAAATGAAATCTATTTTGAGGCAGTGGTATTGCTGATTAAAATATAACCTCATCAAAGTTCAATTTTTTTCAAGAATTGGAAATTTAAAACTCTATTTTTTTAAAAACAGAAAGAATAACCAGTTGTTTTAGAAAGTTAAAAAAAAAACAAAACATTTGAATCTGTGCTTAGCGTTAAATCAAGAGATGTTGATTGAATATTCCTTTTTCTTTAAGGAACATTTGCGTTTGGTCCGTCGAATGGAAGAAATGGAAAGAGAGATGCGCTCCCTTAGGAGCCAAATTGCAGAAAAGGATGCTCTCTTGGTTCAATATGAGGAGGTAATTCAAGTTAATGATTATATTGTAATTAAGGATATGGAGAATTACCCATGGGTAAATTATTTATATTTTCGAAACATTTGTTCTAGGCGATTTCTGGAACTAGTCATTTTTTAAACTTCCAGTGTTTGGTAAAGATTAGTTTGAAAATATCCGATAATTGCCATACAATATATGTGCATGAATAAGTGCCTTTGATATCAAATGAACTTTTATATATATCTGTATTTTTGGAATAAAATGTTTATACGTCTAATATGTCTAATGAAAAATCTTTAGTACAGGATATTATAATGCATAAAATGCGTTAAGTGTTATATACTTTCAGTTTAAAAAAATCAAGTGACTTTTAAAATATTTGATCAAATGATAATTGATCAACTCTCCAAGATATTATTTGCGATAAAATAAGCTATTTTTTCCACAAATACTGATAATATTTTAATGAATGTTTTGAGACAGTTAAAATAATCCGTTTTTCATCCCCTAAAAGATCTTTTGAAAATCAAATAGCGATATAAATTGTGAAGCATAAGCTTTAAAATCTTTTTCTAGTGTTCTTCCAGAATTCCTCTAACACTTCTGACAATACTTCTTATATATTTCTGTTCTTCAGCAATAAAAAAAAACATTATACATCAACAATAACTTTTTTTTTTGTCTGTGAAGACTATTGCCAAAATCATTAAAATGAGGAAACAATTGTGCTGAAATTAAGTTTCATGTCACTGAATAGCTAATTTCATAAATATTTTAACACCATAAAAATTTTAATGATGTCGAAATATTTTAAAATTTTAGGAAGATAACAAAATTTCAATAGGGTTTTGATGTTTTGATTAAATGAAAAATGATTGCTTAAAATGAGAGAATTTATTTTAAACTAATAAAAGAACGTTTCAAGAAATATTTTTATTAAATTATATTTTATTTAAAATTTATTTTATTAATTTATATTTTTTAAAAAATAATTTAATTTTTAAAAAAAGGTTTGGGAGGTGGTGAAGATTTTAAACTTCATTGACTATCTACAATTTTACTCCTTGAGGAAATACTAAAATGATTCGAATTTAATTGTTTGCAATTTCTTTTGAAATATTTTTTGAAGATTTTTAAAATTAGAGGAAAATGGATCACATTGAAGTATGTATTATTGAAAAATAACTCATAGGTCTTTATGATGTAACATACAATTTATTTTTGCTCTGTTTATTTCTTCATTTGGATTTGAAAAGCTGCGAGAATTATCTTAATTTTTGATGAATCCTTTATCATAACAAAAATTAATTTTGAAAATTGTACATTTGACCAATATTAGCGATTTCAGGTCGCTAACATTCACTATTTAAGAATACTGGCAGTCGCATGGAAGCATTTTCTGATTCATAATTTATATATTTCAATTTATTGATTTATTTTTGTTGATCACTGGTACTTAATTTATTGATCACCGGTACTTAATTTATTGATCACCGGTACTTAATCTGTAAAGCTCTCAGGTGAGTTTAACATTAAGCGAAAAACAAGAATTGTAAAACTAAATTTCATCGTTTGAGACAAATTTTATATATTTATGTTGATACGTTGTGAGAAATTCGAAGAAGTGAAATTCCATTTGTATCTTTGAGCGCAGATAAGTCACTTGGAATTCATTCAAAATGCTACTTTACTACCTTTTTATTCATCTCCTTATCGAAAATCAGCAGGAAAATCGCTTTATTCAACAAACAATTTTTATCAACACTTCACATATCATATATAAAGATTCGTCTTATGTTTTCTATCTATCTTTTAACGTATTTCAAATACGTTATTAAATTCGACTGTTTCATGATGTGGCTTGACACAGAGTTGCTTTTTCAATTTAAAATATCACAATTACTTATATAAATAATAATTATTAATTATGTAATTTTTATTATAAACTTAATATACATCACAGGGAAAAAATATTTAAGATGGGAGCTGTGGTTTAAATGGCGATCGTAAAAATGTCAAACATTTTTAAATAAGTCCGTAGGGTCCAGTTTGCCAACTGTATCAATTATTCTATTTTTGTTATAAAAATAATTCCGAGGAAATTCATATAACATTTAAGATATTCAAACTTCTTGTCTATAATTTTTTAAGCTCTATTCGTCCATTCGTCTTTTTTTTTGTCTCATTTCTTTTTTCATATAAAAATATGTAACAGAAAATGTATTTAACGTCAACGCAATGCGTTTTATTATAAATGCATTAACTAAAACAATAAATTGCTTTTATAAAACCTAAAAGTTTTTAAAAATAAAATTATACCGAAAAAAAGTGGTTAAAATTGAAAAGATTACTTTTTGAATTTTATAAGTGTATAAATAGAATTTCGGCAAAAATATGTAACAAAGTTAATGGCGGAAAACTACAAAATTCATTTCACTTATCTAAAATGTTTTAAAACCCTTTTTAAATCACTTGTGGCCGGTGATTTTGAATAATGCTTTTGTTCAGAAGAAAAAATCTAGAAAACGAGATCCCAGTCTCAAGTTTTCAACTCATATAAAATGATTCAGTTGCTAAAGTATTTGTAGAAATAGCTATTCATAAGCCTGTTTAGAAACTTTGTAACATTTTTGTTCATCTTCTAAGTTTTGAATTCTGTTCTAAGTTATTTATAAATGAATGATAATTCAAAATTAAATGATACAATTTCTTTCGTGCTTCCTATCTTTACAAAATTCGAATTAGACCGTCGATCATTTTAGATTTATAAATGGGATTTGGACTTATAAAGAAAAGCTATTAAAATCTTCAAAAACCTGCAAAAGTAACTGACAGTGTTTGAAATCGTGAATGTTGTATATTTTATGCTATTAAAACGTAAAGAGTATTTTACGATGAAATTCGAATTTTGAGAAATAAAAATATTTCTCTATCATTAGAAAATTGCATTTTAAAGAAAAATGTATTCAATCC
The DNA here is from genome assembly GCF_947563725.1 of Argiope bruennichi. Lineage (NCBI taxonomy): Eukaryota > Metazoa > Arthropoda > Arachnida > Araneae > Araneidae > Argiope > Argiope bruennichi. The sequence goes on from NC_079157.1 coordinate 98,835,911, forward strand.
TTAATTTTAAGTTGTATGTATCTTTACTATTATACAATTATATACCAAAGAATTACAAGTACAAAAGTTTAGATAATTTAACAAATGTATATTTTACCGATGTTAAATATAGTTTTACCATACCCGTAAAATTGACTTTTGGGTTATGGCTTTCATTGTAACTTTAGGCTTACTTTATATAAATAAAAGAATATAATTTAACAGATACATTTAATATATAAACATTTATTTATTATATATAAAATAAAAAAAAAACATTTTTTTTATTTTTATTTATACCATTACCAGTTAGAGCTTTTAGTTTTAAAATGAATCAAAATCGGAATTAAATAGATCCCATTATAACGCCAGCTGAACACTTTGGATCAATCAATATAATTTCATATGAAAAATGGTATTCACATTTTTCCAGGAAATGTCTGAAAGCGACGGGTAAATGAACGTAAATAGGTACAGATGTCCATTATTGCATGAATGATCCACACAATATAATAAATTCTGAAATTGCTAAATACATTTATATCAATTTTAAGTACGAAGTTTGAAAACCATCAAAATAACGGTTTAGTGGATTCTAGTGTTGTAAAGAAGCACTGGAATGCCGCGAAACATTTCATTACTTCTTTAAAAACTTTACTTTAGTAAGCAATTTAAATGTTAATATGCAAATGTTTTCTTTAAAAAAAAAAAAAACGGAACGGAAAAACGGAATAAAATATACGGTGCGGGCTTGATGCATAGAATTGTCATTTATACATAAAAATAATTATCCACAAATTTTTCTAGTACTATAAACTATGAAAACTTTGAAAGTTTAAGGAAAAAAGTGTTTGATTTTCTAGTAAGTTTCTGAACCAAGCAATAAAGCCATGAAAGATATTTAATCATAAGATGAGGCATTGAAAGAAAAACCCTTTTTGCAGGCTTTAATGCTTAGTTTATGCTTACAAGTTTTAATCAGCGCTTATGCTTTCAATCTTATAAACAAGTATATTTGGTTGTTAAATGGTTCCGGAAGATCATCATTTAAATCTAAGTAAACTTACTCTTTTGTTTAAATCGGAGCACAATTCCACTCCTGAAACGTATATTTTAACATTTTTATTTCGTTCCATGTTCACTTTATGCATATCTCGGTTTTTCTGGGCTTGTTTGATTAGTAGTCCTAAGACATATTTAACCTTAAATCAATATATGTTTGAAATTGTCATAATTCCATGAAACTGAAAACGAGAATAATGGATTATGATTGTTTTGAGTTTTTTTGACACATGGCTAGTTTACAAAAGTGTTGAAAGAAAACTAATGAAAAGATGTCCCGGCAGTTTCTTTAGATAATCATTTGTCTGAATCTGTTCACATTTCATTAAATTGATAAAATTCATTACGTTGATTTTTATTTCATTACCTAATCTAAAGTAAAACAAATTACTCTCTTTAACAGAGAATTCATGATCTGAATGAAGAAAATAAAGATCTTTACAGAAGAATTAAGGAAAAAGCCATTAATACGGTAAGAATTTTGTTGTTTTTCTGACTTTCCTTTCCTTAAAATATCGTATTTAAGCCTGCAGTATGCTATTAAGAGGACTTCAATTGAGATCTTTCTGTCGCGATTCGAATAAACTGTATGTACTTATTATTTTTCCGTGCTTTTGTCGTATAAGAATTAGAAAATAAACTAAGTTTAATCAGAATGTTATGCCAAAATTTAAGAATAGTACCATTTGAAGGGGGAACAAAATTGGAAAAAAAAATATTTTGAGTTCGCCTCAAACTGCATAAGAATGCATTCTTACTGTAGAGTAATGATATTCTGTACATTAAAATGCTATGCTTTTCAGAAGGATTTTGGCGTTCAAGCAGAAATCCCACCGTTCGAGGCTGCTCCCCAAGTAGCACCTGATGCAGCCCCCCAAGCTGCCCCCGATGCAGCCGCAGATGAAGCACCGCAAGTTGCCCACGATGCAGCACCCTTGTCACCACCCGAAGTGCCACAGGCACCTCAACGGAGAGTAGTAAATTTGAGGGTAAGATTGCTTTTATAATTATATCAGATAAATGCATGAATATTTCAACATTTATATTAGCACTGCAGTTAGTATTATCCATCACGATTGTGCGTTTGAGATTTTCCTTTAAATCTATACTTTTATGCAAATGAATGTATCTAGATTGTGACTTGTGTAAGCTTTTGTTTTATAAGGAAACATTTTTGCTTTTAATTCTGTGGTACTTTCGAAGCAATTAAATTTCGAATGATCTTGTGCTGATTCTTGTTCTTCTGATTTTGTGCTTTGGGCTTTAGGGAAATGAAAGCTTTAGGGGAAATAATCAAAATTCAATTAAAATATAAAAATACCCTAGAGTACAATTTTATTCAGTATATTAGCATAATTTTTTTTTTTTACTTTTAATCATTTTCAAGTTATCAGAAATTCAAAATTATGTGTCAGAAAACCACCGTGTAGACGCATCATCGAGTTTTTCATTCGAGGAACTCTTTAGGCCAGTGAACAAGATCGAACAGGATTGGTGAATACTCGTACTTTTTTATTGGTGTCTTTTGTAACATAATGAAACCGGATTTCTTTTAGATGTGGAAAAATTAATCTTCTATCGTTCAAGCAATTTTAAATAAGTAATTATTTGATACAATCGCACAAACATTTGTTTGACATTTCGAATTTCAAATCTCGCCGAAGCTTTGACAACCTATATTAATATCAAAATTGGAATGAAATATAAATAAGAACATGCATTTTGCAAGCTGATCAATGTTTATTTCCTACATCCTTGGGATCAGAAATGGGTGTAATCGTGATTATTTCATAGATACTGGTCATGTGATCACAAATGACATTAAATGATTATTCTGTCATTTTAGAAAATTCCATTAAGCATTATTATCAATATAAATGATCAAAGATTGTAAAATAGTTTGCATTTTATTTTAAATTGTTCAGAGGTTTTTCTGAATCAAGTGACATCATAGTACCTAGATATATAGAAATATACTCTCGTAACAAATACATTCACAGTAAATATTACTAATGTTCTAATCTACCAAAATGAGCAATTTTATGTTTTCTATATAATAACATCGGGAATACTTTACGCTGAACTTTCTCATATAGTCCCTATTAAAGGAGATAGCTATCTCCTCCGTCCGCATAAAATTGTGGCAGGATCATCAACTCCAAGTACAGCGATATTCATTTTTTGATTCCAACACATAGCAGTTGCCTACTTTGTAGTAAAAAGAGCCGATACCTGTATATCAAATGAATGACATTTTCAATGAATAATATCGAAATATCGATCTTTGACGGGAATTTAGCACTTTTACAAAATATAACACGAGATGTGCTTCTCGTGTCCGTAGATTTGGAGAAAAAGAATTTGGAAATATCATTCAAAGACTTTTCTATGTTTGTCCTGTTGATTGAGGAGTAATAGCTGTAAGGTCAAGGGCTATTGTTTTGGCACATGATTTAGAAAAAAAAAATTCTAGCGTGAAATAATTGCAATGAATTGCTGAGATGCACTACAACAGAACTGCGAAAATCGAAAATGTATTTTGGATTATTTTTCCACTCGATTGAACTAAAATTTAGCATACAACTATAAATCAGAAGATCACGTGCCAAATTTAATTTAGGCGATTGCGTTTCCGTGTTATTGCATGCATTTGTACGCGAAAGTATAGACATAGATGGCCAATCTTTAGTCAGATTTGGATGCAACTTTGATACAAATCCATATTTTAGGAAAAAACCTGTGAACTGAATTTTGAATAAATAGCTTTTATAACATACTTTTTTACGTTGCCTAATTATGGTGTCCAATTCGACTCCGAACAGTTGGGCAGACAAACTTTCTCTGAATGGGTTTCGCTCAAAATTTGAGTTTATAAATTCGGTCTGAAGTTGTATATCAAACTTCAACCACATAGTCCAAAGCTTTTCATTTGTCATATTCAGTCGCTAATACAGATGTAATTCAAAAGATATTTTTCGGATTTTGGTTTGCCTGAAACTCTGGAATTTTTCATTCTCGTTTGCAAAATTGTCTATGATTTATAATACTTTTTTTTTGTATATACTTCAAATAAGAAAAAGTAAATTCAATAAATTTTGAATACAATACGAAAAAGAAAATAATTATATATGAAGAATTGTTGTACTTTTTTTTTCAACTTAGCAATTCGCTGAATTTGTATTATGGGAATTCGAATATTTTCTTAATTTCTTCAGTCTATAGACCTGACATTAAAATATAGAACATTGAAAGTTCTTACTATCATATTATAATACATACTATTCTAAAGTTTTTACAAGATAATCAGTTTTGTAGGATTTTTTAAAATGAATATTTATTAAAACAATAAAAGTAAATCTTAGATTGGACTTACTCTAATATGGTAATCGAAACGAAATATCCCTACAAAATCAAAAAAAAATGATAAAAACTAGAAGTTCAAGAATAGAGAAGACCATAGGCTATGATTAAAACATTTGTATGCCTAAGAAAATAAAATTCATAAAAAGAAACCGAAACGAAGAATTTTTATTTTAATCATTGAACATTTTTTACCGCTCTAGAAAGCAATTGCAAAAAAATGATTGGGTAGAATCAAAATTTAAATAGTTCCCCATCAATATCTATTCATTGAATGATCATAATTTAATACTAGTGTATTGAAACTGCCAATGAATTTATTCTTTAAGAAATCAACAGCTCGATATTTTGATTTTTCAGCTCAAATGCAAACGTATGTTAAAATGGCATACATGTGTGAAAAAGCGGAAATATCGCAAAAGCGTTACAAATGTAGATAGTTTTTGTTACTTTATTTTTCTATTGCATTTTTCTTTCCAAATCTTCAGATCTTCCAATCCACTAAATGATCCCTTATATTTTCAATTAAGGATAATTTATTCAAATTTTAAAGATGCAGTCATACAATTTTTTCTTAAAGATGTTATAGAAATAAAAAGCAATCGTATATTACAACTGTACTGCATTACAACTGTACAAAATTTTTGTTTTAATTGTATTTTTTATAAACTCGAATTTAGATGAATGATTATATTATAAAATCTGATGTCAGTTAATGTTTCTGTTAATGTATTTATGCGAAAAAAATCATACCTTAATATTAATACTTTATTTCAAATTTTATTTTTACAGTAGTAGCAATGTTTTAGCAATAACTATATCTAGTTTAAAATAACCAAATAGTTGGTTGTTTTAACTTGCAAAACAACAAAATAAAAACAACTAACCAGTTTTCGTATATGAAGAAGGAATTGGAGGCGCTAAAAAGAATTTTCGAATTCTTTATGAATATACATTATAAACTAACCCTAGTCAATATTGCTTGTCATTCTTTCTGTGAATACAGTAACTCAAAGGTAGAATGGCGTGGATATATTAAGTTTAGAATTTTGTGTTTCACAAAGAATGCAGATTTCTGTGTAGGAATTTGTGAATTGGATGTCATCGGTGTGTATATTTCCAGAATATGAAAACAATAACTCAACAATGCAATTACTTAGATTATCGAAGATAACATCGAGTTGTGAGAAATTGTGTAAACATGTACCAAATTTTTAACTCAAGAAATCGGAAGAAATCACACGATCAAATATTTGAAACAACGTGGTCTTGAAATTCAAACTGTTTTCAAAGTCATCAGTTGTTGTAAATTAAGGAAAAGGATTTTAGAAAGTTTGAGTTTCAGAAAATTTTTTACAAAACATTTTTGAAACGATCAAAGATATAATTTCATGCAAAAATGTTTTCGGAATTTGTCGTAGAATATTGTTGAGATTTCTCTTAATTTTTTTAATTAAAATTTATAAAAAACTACAAAGTGCATATTACCACTCTTTAAAGTAATATGCGCCAGGTTTTTTAATAAACACATATATACATTTTTCCAGGTTTTGAGGTACTATAAATCAAACGCTATGAACTGTAGAGCGCCAGCGCGCGCACAATTTTATCTTTATTATTAGTAAACATTATAGAATTTGTACTTGTTGCTTCTTTCCACCACATGACACATTATATTCGTTGGTTCTTCTTCCAGGAAGCTATAATAAGCGTAAAATAATATATTAAATAAATAAATAAAATAATACAACTCAAATCCAACACATTACTTTAGTGAATCAGGATTTCGAAAGGAGACCTATTGCTCTCTCTATAGTCCTATAGGAACATTCAACAGTATAATTATATATTTCGAGAATATGTGCATTTATATTTGTTTATAGATTGTAATATGTATAGATTTATTATTCAGTCTAACTTTTATTTGCCCCTGTTTGTCCTCAGTCAGATGTTCAATTTTCCTTTACAGAGAGCTAGGGATGACCCGCCCTACAAGTTTTTTAAGAACAAGAAACGGAGGAATAATCCCGTCCCACTTGATGATATCGTAAGTACAGTGCTACTGTTGATTTTCAATGTAGATTATTGTCTGCTTATTAAGTTGATTTCTGCCACTTGTGTAATCATTTAAAGACCAAAACATCTAATTGCATCATTGTCAATTAGAAATTTTAATCTTTAAGAGGGTAAAATTCAAGTAAATATTTCACTTTTTATTCGTAGTGTACAGAGTGAAAAAAATTAATCCAATTATTTTTAAATGCATGTTACAAATATAAATGCATGAGATTAAATTTAAATATGGACGTTCTACAATTAGAATATTTTAATAGGATTCAAATAATTTTCTCTACAGATATTGAAAACGGAATTGATTTTTATAAGAGAAAAGAGCTGCACTTGCTTGAAGTTACCTGGTTTATTAATACTTATTGTGAATTTTACAAGACTTATTTCCTTACATTAAATTTGCAGTGGATGTACATAATTGAATAAACTTGAAAAGCAGGATTTTAATTGTTTGAAATTTCAGTATTTATTTCAATATGGGTAAAAGTATTAATATAATTGCATTAATAATGAAAAAAAAATAGTAGTTCTGTTCAACAGAAATGAGACAACCTGAACGCTTGAATGATTTCACCTACATGTTTTGATGTTATTCAGGCTTTAAATACTTCATTTCTTTGAAGATTCAGGGATGTGTAACAGGTATATGCAAAATATATAATCGGAAATGAGATTTTAATTATTGTAACTTAGAAGTTGTGCGAATATGGCATTGTCTTGAGTTTCCGTATATTTCTACTATAATCGTAACATTTACATTCGAAGCAAGTTCATTTTTTTATTAAAGTTATTTTGTGTGTTTAGATAATAATGTAAATCTCTAAGAAATTTTTATTCTATTATCCTTTGTCCTGATCTCGAATCGTAAGCCAATTATTTATCTTGCTGTATAATTATATCTGAGATTTCATTTGCATCTTATGCATTTCAAAACGTAAGGTGGAACTAAATGCAATCAAGCACTGTTCGAAGTACCATGGTTATTCTCGAGTGCACTCGCATAGAATTATTACAACTTATGAATATGGCTAATTTATGAACTAATTTTGTTCTGATCCAATTAACACATTTTTTGTGACATAATAATAAATTCTTTAATGTTGTACCCCTTTTATACTGACAATGGTAATCAACATTCAAATAGAAATTCATTTCATTTTAACTAACTTTTGAAGGCAGCCAAAATTTGAGTATAATTCATACACGGAGATATGTTTACAAATCAGTAAAATTTACTCATCCGCTTCTTGCCCTTTCTTCTCTTATTGGTGGAAAACTCGCGATAGAATCAACTGATACTTCTTGGATGAGCTACAACAGGTCAAATTCTATTTTTATCTGAGGGAGGAGGTATACACAAATGGGGAACACAAGTTACATCTTTGTGAATTCTTTATACCACAGCTGAATATACTCTTCAGATGAGAAATAGTCTTTTCTAACTCAAGACTCTTGCTTATTAAATAAATTTTTCTTAAATAGACTTTCAAAGAAAATGTTCCATATTCTAGTGAGAGCTTAGAAATATCTATGGAACATACTCTCAGCTTCTTTTAGCAATAAAGCGTACTGGCACATGTTATGATTAATTTCTCTAGATTTGGCGGTAGCAATACAAAAATGTTAATCAATATAAACTTTTATTTCAGTATGAGAATTTCAGGCGTCTTTTTTTACATCTGGGCAAGAGGGAAGGAATTTTTGAAAAGTGGTCAATTTTCCTATCAAATGAAGTTGAAAACATGCAAGGAAAAAATTCGAATAGCAATATTCGTAAGCAACCTACGCATAAAACATGGATGGAATATCTTTGATATATAATATTTACATGTTCGCATATTCTTGAACAAATACTTTGAGATTAAATGATTTAAAACCAATTTTTTTAAATCTTATCTTGAAAAGAATTTCTTTTTCCTTTTTAAAATAAAACATATATAAAATAACGAATTTAAATATTTCTTGACTAATATTACTTTGTTAATGTACATGGGTATTATTATTGACTTCGAATTATCTCTTTCAATTTTTAAAGTAATATATTAATCCAAGAATTTTTCAAAATTAGGTATTTGGTGGTCAAAAATGAATAAGGGGATAAACTTTTCACTAATATTGATTTCTTGATTGTTTAGTCGAAATGCTGAAATTTTAACGAAAGCTTATGTAAATTTTCAGTTTTGAAAAATTAGCATTTTTAGTGCAAACTTACTTGAATTGTTCAAGGACAGCGTCTAATAATGTTTCATATCATAACTTTTTTTAAAGAAAAGTAGAGATATTGCTGATATTGCTTTTTTTTATTAATGACTCCTTATCCTTTAAACTTGCATGTAATGCGTTGCAACAGCATGTCTATCAAAACTGTTGTTGGACACTTTTTGGAAGTATGGAAACAATGAATTCTATGGCACTCTCCTAAACTCAGAACATCTTAAAATCATTTTCTCAAATTCGCGAGATTACAATACAATTTCAGGTGAATGAGATTGAAATTCAATCAGGTAATCAATTGATAAGTTAAGAAAAGATATAATTTAGGCATGGTATTTTTCGTTCTTTCTTTCTTTTCTCATTTATGACAAAGTTTCATAACTCTATTACATCTCTTCTTTATTAAAAATGAATGCATGGGTGCGTATTGGCGCTCTATATACCATACAATTCAACCTAAAGCTACTTATCTTGTGCATAGATTTTGGAGGTTGGGAATGCACATCACGAAGATGATTTTTATTTTAATTAGAATTTATTTAAATATTATGAAATGTTTTAGCATTTCCTTGTAAAAACTACCGTAAAGTACAAATGATTTTTCAGCAATTCAATAAGTATTCATCGTATTAATGGTAATTTAATGTCACTCAAAACTTTCCTAGAATTCAAATATTTTTAAAATATTAATAATTTTAAAAACAATTCCATATTCAACTGTTGATCAAAATCTTTTGGTTTATCTATCAAATACTTACTGGTTTTTCTCTTTTGTCGTAAGGAAGGATATTATATATGAAATTTAAATAAGAGATAATATTTTAAACACCATGGAAGTCAGAAGATATATTCCAAACATAATTTGTATAGGGCCTCAGTGAGGTAACGGATTTTGACACTATTAGGATGAGTTATATACCAATTAACAAAACTGATACTCGATTATTAAAATTTTAGTAAGCATTTGCGTCTAACAATTTCTTGCTTAAAAAATATTTCTTCTGGAAGTCGTGCGTTAAGTTACGATTTCTAGTTTTCTTGAAGCTAAAAATTTTAAAATTTAAGGTGAAACACCTGGTAAACACATGCGGATAATTACTAATAAAAACAAGCTTAGCATTGCTTACCAGAATTTTGTCATTTTAAAAATCATAATAAGTTAGCGAAGATTAATCACTGGACAGATTATTAATCTTGCAAAAATATTATCAGTTTTACATTCTGGCGTAAAATTTAACCTAGCTTAAAAAAAAAAAATTGTGTAGCAATGAACGTACTATCGGCTCGTTCACTCCCGATGCTGAGTTACGGCTCACTGCATCTTTTACCAAATCTCTTTTTAATAGCTCATTTCATGACACTTATAAGTATTTCCTGTCCGATAATGCAAGCATTTGACCGACTATGTAAAAATTATTCCGTAATCTTATTCTATAAATATTTGTGATAAGAACATTTTATTTCTTGAAGCATGGCGGAAAACAAATTACATCTAGGCTTCTAGCACCGAATAACCGCATTAGTGCTCAGTGCACTTCATTTACATTTGCGCAAGTAAACTAATAAAACCGCTTCTATAGATGCTACTCCGGAACCAGCCTCTCCCCAAACATTTTAGTGCCTCAAAATTGTAACTTTTTCTATCTTTAATAGCACCTAAATTTCTTGCTAGATTTTTCTCTTGATTTAACATTTAGATAAAGGAAATGCTTACGAGTTTGCATTTAAAGCATTAACTCTTTTTTCTTTAAATACCTTTAATCAATAGTTCTCATAAAATTGATGAATACAGCAAAGAAATTGTAATATTTTGGAGCTGTTTAATTTTAATTGAAAGCAGAAAAACGTTTTCCGTGCGCTTATAAAATTGTTTTATCGATGAATTCTCTCAAAGCGTTAATTCATAAATAAGCCATGGAAGGTTGCTTATTTACACATGACCATAAATTAAGGATAATGCAAGTTCAGGAAAAGAATCAGAAGCAAAACACATGTGACTTATTTGTGAAGCCTATTTATTAAACAAAACGTAAAGAGCAACAAGGATGCTAATGTTGGATATCATTAATAAAAATTGCTATTTTTTGCTCCCTGGAGCAAATTACAAAAAAACCCTGTTTACAAATACCATATTACATGGTTAGTATGATGGCTAATACATAGCATGTCTCCCAGTCGATGCAATACAGTCCGTACAACGCCTAGACATGCTTAGTATCAAATTATCGATCTGATCTTGGGGAATATTACTCCACTCATCTAGCATTGCTCTACGAAGTTCCGGTAGACATATAGGAGAGGGTTGACGGGCTGCAACTCGTCGGCCAAGCATATTCCACACATTCTCTACTGGATTCAAGTCCGGTGAAAATGATGGCCAGTTCATAAGTGTGATATCCTCCAATCGAAGCCATTCGTTTACAATGTTTGCATGGTGAGGATGGCCGTTGTCATCCATAAACACGAATTCTGTGCTCATGGCAACCCGTCCACATTGTTCCAGAATGTCGTCCCGAAAGAGTTGTCCTGTCATGTTTCCAATTTGAACATGCAGGTATGTTCTGGAACCCAGAATAATTCCTCCCCAAACGAACAATTCTGTATCACCGTAACGATATCGTTCAATGATGTTGTCTTGATTGTAACGGGTACCTGGCGCTCTCCATATGAAAATACGGCGAGAATCGGACTTTCTTCCGCCGCAGAATATCCCCGAACTTGGAATCTCTAGGATTCCCTTGGAATCTCGGTTGAAAGGATATGCGTGGGATTATTTATTAAGAAAAAAAATTTGTTTACATATACAATACACAGAAAAAGTAACTATACAGAATATTAAAATGATGAAGGCGGTGTTCGGTGGGGAGTATGAGTAGATGAAATTCATTGAAGTTCATATATTGTGGAGAAGAGCTTGGTTGAGAAATAAAACGAAAATTTATACTGGGCTTGGTTCTGGAGAAATCAATTCCTCGTTCTCTTGTAGAAACTGCACAAGATTTCTAATTTTGACCTTGGCCATCTTGTTTCTCATAACGGTGGTCTACTATATATTTTCTAGGTCGCGGGTGGGTTTTTTGAGAGGGAAAAAAGGGGGAAGAGAGCAGCTAGTGGCATAATGAAGAGAATCGCCTACTTCGCCGCAGTCATATTGATCTGATCCTTTAATATTGAATCTCTTGAAATATGAAGGAAAAGAGTCATGGTCTGTTGTAAAGATGTCAAGCCTGTTCCAAGATGATGGGTTAAATGACACTTTGGAGATTTGATAGATGTTTCTGTCAGTTGAGCCGTTGTCCCATTCTTCTTGCCATCGCTGTAGGCTCAATTTATTTCGAATACTTTTCAGATGGCTTCTAGGATCTGTTTATTGAACTGGCGTACCTGTAAAAATTGTCTTTTTGGTTACGGAATCAGTAGCCACGTTATCGTTGTGGCTCAAATCTGCTTTTACCCATCCTAACTTAATAGAAGGTTGGTGGAGAAGAATGACTTGAATTTCCTGAGCAATTGGGCTTGTGGTGGAAAATGAGCTGATCGCTTTTAAACTGGACTCACTAACGCTCCATATTTTAGCATTATGATCGAATTTGCTAGCCCATTTACATGCTTCCTTAATGGCTAGCAGCTCTGCCTGAAAGACAATTCTTTTCGTTCACTTTGCCGAGGCTCTGATGAGTGATATGTTCGTTTTGGAAGACGCAGAAGGCAAAGTCGGTGTTCCTTGGATTTTGGAACCATCTGTCAAAATATCCGTCTAGTTTGTAGGTTGGAATTCTTGTTTGACGGAAATTCCGTCTTCAAGAAGATTGTCTGAGGGGAAGATTTTTGTATGAGAGCATTTCATTTTGAAGTTCTCAGGATGGAATGTAATATTTTGAAAATGGCTAGGCTATTGAAGACGACTTACTCTTACATAGGTTGCTTCTGTTGCGCTTTGATGTGAAGTGGAAGAATTCCTTCGATAACTTGTAGTGCTGCCGTAGATGTTGTTCGGAATGCTCCAGAAATACTCAGGAGAAATTTTATCTGTATTGAGGTTAGGATTCTTTGTTGACGGGATGAGAGAGGAGATACGCCCAAGCTGATGCTCCATGTAGGATCATTCTCTCGGCAACGGTGAAGTAGAGATGACGCATGCATTCTTTTTTCAGGCCCCATGTAGAGCCAGCAATTCTGCTGGGATTTTATTATAAGAGTCGCCTTCGTTTTGGTGTTGAGTTGAGGAATCGATTTAAGCTTCTTGTCAATGGTAGCACCGAGATATTTTAAAGATTGTTGCCTTTGTATTGTTACGCCATTGAATTTTATTATTGATCCGTTGAATAATTTCGTTATCAAGATATTACATGATTTTTCTGAAGAGATTTCCAGGTGATGTTTGTCGGTCCAGCGATGGATGATTGAGAGAGCATCCTGGGCGGCTGATTTCAATTTTGATCTTGTAGATTCGGTTACAACAAAATCAAAGTCGTCTGCAAATGCCTGGAGGTGAATGTTGGGTGGTAATTTTTCTGAAAGAATTTCATTTGTGACAAGATTCCAAAAAGCTGGTCCAGAACAAGATCCTTGCGCGCAACCTTTCTGCTGTGACCAGGAGACAATGCCTTGAGATGTTTGAAGAAGGACTTCTCTGTTTTCTAGAACATCTGTAAATGTTTTTGTTATTTTTGACTTGAATTTAAGTTTATCGAGGCTATTGTGGATGGAAGAGAATTGCAGATTATCGAAAACTCTTTGGATGTGTAAAAAAATTACCAGGGTGTGTTCGTTTTGCTGTTTGAAATTATAAATTTTTACAATTAAATGCTGTATTGTGTGGTCTGGATTTTCCGTCCCTAAAACTAAATTGCTTTGGATGGAGCAAATCATTTAAACTGAGGTGATGATTAAGTCTCTGCAAGAGGAGTTTCTCAAGGGTTTTCCAATGGTAGGAAGGAGAAAGATGGGTCGATAAGATCTGATGTCTGTTTTGTTCTTACCCTTCTTGTGAAACAGTATTATTCCTTTTTTGAGTGGAGTATGGAAGCATTGCAGTTTAAGGCACTAATTGAATAGGGTTTGAAGAATATGCGGAAAATTCTTGTTAATTTCTTTCAATATTGTATTGTCTATGGAGTCGAAAAATGGTCCTTTTTTAGGTGGTGTTTTACGAATGACTTGCTTTATGTAGTTTTTTGAAATTGGTAGTGACGGAATGAAAGGACTATTTTGGATTTCAGGAAGTGCAGTATCTTGGGCTTGAGGGTAAAGAGCCTTGAGAATTTCTTGGAAAAATGTATTAGGTTCCTTTATGTTGGATCTCCCCAAGAGCTTGAAGAGTTCTGAAGGTGGTTGGGCGTTTTTGATGCATGCTTTATATGGTATACTATATGGGTTTGTTGAATGGACGCAGAGATTAGGGAAGTAGGACCGTTTTGCGTTTTTGGTGGAATTTTTGAATTCTTTTCTCTTTCTTTAAAATACTGTTTGAGAGACCCTTGTGAGTGTTGTACTCTTCTTAATGTCCTGAGATCATTTTACTTAATTTCGAGCTCCTGTGTCCACCAGTTGATGCTATGTTTAGTTTTGAGATTTTTTACCTTGTAAGTTGCTTTGCATGCCTTGACGATTTCAAGCTGTAAAATAAATGTGTTTGCCGAGAGATCATGATTCTGAGAGGAGGCTATTGAGTTGAGAAGCTCTGGGATTTTTGTGCTGAGTTGCTAAATCATTTTACTGTGACCGCCATATGCTATTTTAAAAAAATGTAGTACCTCGATCTTTTGCGTTCAGAGGAGATATGAATTTTGATGCATTTATGGTCCCTTAGAGAGTAATCTTCGAGGACTTGCCAATTACATATTGAGACGACGTATACTCGTTTGACGATTGAAATGTCCGGTCAAACTTTTCCATTGTTAGTTTGAAAAGTAGGGGGAGAATTTCTGTCGTTTAGGAGAAACACATTATTTGCTGCGAGATCTTCCACTAAAGATCCTCTGACATTTTCATATATGTATGCCGAGATTCTACTGTGAGCTTTAAGGTCTGCCCCCATGAGAGCCATTTCCGCTCCGATGCTATTGAGAAGAACATTAGTGTCTTGTAAAGCTTCTGAAATGTTTGAATGTGGCGAAGAATAGGATGAAATTATTGTCACTGGGGGTTTATAAATTTCTATTTTAATTGCTGTGGAGTTATCCTTAGAATGAAGAAAAAATGGGTTTCGGCAGGAAGGAAGGGTGATCAAACCTGCTTTCTGGCTGTTGAAAAGCCATTGATTCCATGAAGATGGAATTCCTGTGATTTTTCGTTCTTTTATGTAAGGTTCTTGAACTAGTATTATATCTGGAAGATTGGCCATAGTTGTTTTAGCCAGAGTTGAAGTAGCTGTTTTTGATTTGGCTAAATTGGTTCGAAGGATGATTAGACTAAGGTAGGATAAAGACTTAGGAGGCCAGTTGAAACTAGTAAATTAGTGAAGAAAAGGCTTTTGTGATGTTAATGGCGTAGAGCCTGAAGTGGAGCAATTGTTATTCATACTGTAGGGTCATTCGGTACCTTGACATTTCTTTCAAATATGTGTGACTTCTGTTGTATGAGGCCGAATGGTCAATATTGAATCATGCACCTTTCTGCGTATTTTAATCATGGCAGTTAATGAATGATTCCAAGTTGTTTCTGCAGTACGTAGTTTGGTGCTCATGGCCACAATGACCGCAGGCGAGAATCTTACTGCTAGCTAAACGTGGAATCGTCGGAAATCATCACACAAGCCCTCTGTTGCGGTGTCCACAATGTATTCTCTCTGCTTCAGCCTAAGCGCAGGCGACAGTGAGTTGCAGAACACATCTGATAGGCCAACGAACATATAGACAAATCTGCCTTAAGCGTCTGTACACGGTCTGCTTTGAAACTGTCGTACCAGTGCGCGAAGAGAACTGACGAGACAGGTCTGATGCTGCTCTCCGTCTGTTTCTTTTGGCAGTAACTTCCAAATACCAGTCCTCAATTGGCGAAGGAACTCGTGGGCGACCTGTACTGTAATATCTACTCACATTACCATCATCTTGGAATCGTTGCCAAAGGCTGGAGATGACACTCTAGTGATTCCAAATTCCTTTTGATACTTCCGGTAAGCTTCACCCACATTCCAGACGGCCTATAATTCTACCACGTAAAAAATAAACAAAGGCGTCCTTTGTGTCATAATTATACGGTTATTGCATTGAAAGACTTTTAAAGCGCTTGTTAACAATGTGAACTCTCGTCAGTATGACGAACTAACGGTGTCATCCGGTGTCTTCCTTAAATTTGCATATTGTTTTTGAAGATGTGTGTAGTCATTTTACGGGTGATATTTGCATTTTAAATTCGATTTCCGAGTGACTCTAAACTATCCTTAAATAATAGACAAGAGTGTAATTGAATTCAGAACACGATTTTTAAATAAAATATTTATTTTCAGCTAATTTTGATAGTAAATTTATTAAGCAAAACTATCTAAAAGATTCTTTACTTCTCCGACAATTCAAACATTGAGAATCATATACAATATTCTTCCTGCGGTTTTATTACTAAAATTTTATTTAAGTATCAAATTTTGGAATTAACTTTCTATTAATCTTTTCATTTCTCTGAAGACAATAACTTGTTATTGCAAGATAGTCAACTTTAATTTTACTGTAAATATCATACGATCATAGATATTTAATTTCTGATATCTTTATATCGCATGGAAGTCCATATGTATGCAAGCAGTATACCATTTCTTCAACAGAAAAACAAAGATAAATGACTTCTTGAAAGAAAGAAATTAATTTTTCACTAAATATGATTGTCGTGTCAATTCTGACCGCAAAATTCAGCGTGAAGAAGCCTATAACACATTCCCACTTCACTTCAGCAAATAAAATTGAATGAAAGTTGGATTGTGTTAATATTCGAAAAGCCGAAAGGAGAAACGTTCCGACTCGGTTAGACGGTCCAGGAAATTTAGCTTTTGAAAGATGTCTTTTTCAGCCCAACCGGAGTTTGAGTTGACGGACCCCACAGCATTGACATTACAAATGCTTATTATTGAATATAAACATTAAAAAAAAAGAACCACAATATTTGTATAAAAATTTCTCCGAAATTAAAATTATATACTGTATTATTAATTTATAATATTTTTAATAGAAATCAATACAAAATTTTATAAATATAAAATCTCATTAAAAAAAATTATGTTGAAAATTTAAATGAATTCAGAAATTCTTTGCTTGATCGTTTGAAGCTTAAGAGTATGAGTAATACTTTCTATCTGGGCAACTCGTGTTGAAAATTCGCTTTCCAGTTTGGAACTCCCGTTTCAGACTGAAGTCCCTCCAAAACTGTTCTATTCGTATATAACAGCGAAAAGGAGACCGAGTTCAAAATCAAATGATAAAAGAGCAATTTTACAATCACTATTTCGGTTTAGTTTTATAAATGCGTTTAGTTGCATAGTGACATGTGCACAATAATTTTAACATGTTCATTAAACAATGTAAACCAACTGTTCACTTCATGAAAATGAAGGTATTTTAAATACAGTTGACAGAATTTTTCTAAATGAGAACTTCAAAATCATTAACATTATGTGAATATTAACACAGCCAAATTAATAGGTGAAGCTCATACGATATAATTTGGAATGAGTATGTCAAAAATGGAGGTATTTACAAAGATATGTAATTCTTTTTCGCACCATAATTGAAAGCAAAATTTTAAAAGCAATTCTGAAAAGAACAATTTATTTGTGTGCTTTTGAAATCTGAATGTCCTACTATCGGATGTTCTATAATTGTACAGAATCTATTAGCCGTCACTTTAGAAAAATTATTCTGATCAGAACATATCTAATATGCAAAATTTTCTATGGAAATGAACACGCAAAACAAAATTTAAATGAAAGAAATTCGTTTGAATTCGGAATTTTTTACTAAATGATTAAAAGCTATAGAATAATTAAATGCGAGATCAAATTGGTGAAATAAATGTTTGCATTTTTTCTCATACAAAATTTTATAAATCTAAGACTAAACTTCTGGAATTGTTCATTCGTAAATATTCGCTTATATCTCTTTCTTTTATAACATGCGATTGAAATAAGTGCTCTCTGAAAATTGAAAATGTAATTTTATTAAAATGATCATTGTATCTGTAGATTTTTCTACTTACGTTTTGAATGCATGCGTGCTATAAAGATAATGATTTTATTAGATGTTATTTTACGGTCCTATTTTTTTCTTTACAGGATATGGATATATTTAACACTATTATAAGGGATATTAACACACTATGGGAGGAACTGACAAATGTAAGTGAAAACGCTTCTTGTATTCAATTTGATATTAGACATTTAATTCCTTATTTGCAATTGAATAGAATTTTAAGTAAACCAACTTTTGACAATAATATGAAATTTATTACAATTTTACGAAACTTTGACCGGTCATTTCATTAATGTGTCCTGTTATTACAGTTGCGTAACTTATTATTGAAGTGTCTTGTCTTTGTTCCTAACAGGAGATATTAAGTATAATTATATAAAATAATTTTAAACGAATATGTGAATGTTAAAAATGAAATATAAACGTTAATGTAGTATTTTATTACCAACAAAAATATCTCGAAAAGAAAGACTGGTGATAATGTAATATAAGTGATAAAATATGCTAGTTTTTATTTAAATTATATATTCAAATTGAAATAATCTTTAAAATCTACACTAAATGTAAATGACTGCAAAGAGAAGACGAATATAATTTTTCTAACACCCCTAAGGATTTCTCAATCAACCATTTAAACTGATATATTTCACTGAAGAATATATTTTTAATAACTGATTTCAATCCTTTGAAAGAGGCCTTACAGAATCAAGACAGTCCCTAAGATATAAATTGCGTTGGGAGGGTGGATGTATTGACCAACGGTGTTCATGCCATTTTTCTGGAGCATTACTTTGTCCACTATATTGAAACGATTTTAAACCGTGGAATCTCTATCTTTGTCGGGAAGGAATTTTTCGTACGAAACACTCCAATTTCGTGAAACTGATAACTGGAAAAGTCAGTGTTGACGCGTTTTTAAAATTTGAAAAGAAACAATTCACGTCTGATGAAACTGTGCAGTGCTGAGCAATTTTATTGACTTTGTACCATCCTTCAAACTCTGTACCTACCTATCATACGTTTATTTCTTAATAATTTTATAAGGCTTATAGCGCTCGTTGCAACGATGCGGAGTTGTACTTCTGTTCAAATTCAAATTTAAAGGTTATTTGAAACTTTCGCTATCCGGTACTGTAAATAGAAATAATAAATGTAAGTCCCTAGAATTGGTTCTGCGTCTACAAATGAATTAAAAATTCAATGGTTTTCAATGTTTCCTTCAGAAATCGGCAAGTTCTGGTTTTGGACGATATGTGGCGCTGGTTTAATAACTGCTTCAAATTTTACCTTTTGGTATATGAAAGAAAAAATAAATAGATACATGACCTTCAAAGAAAACAACTTCAATATTTGAAAAAAAATCAAAAACAAATCATCATTGGAGCTCTCCAAGCTAAGAAAAAACACATTTGCGATCTAATCGCTTGAATTTACAAAAATAAAATTTGGACTGTTCCTTTTGAACCAAATTTGAAGGCAATATCGAATTTTGGATTCTTTAGGAGTTTTCTCGTTCAGCCCTGATACATATAATTTTTAGTAAATTTCTCTGAAATGTGAGCATAATATTTTTGAATGAAATTTTTCAGTGATTTAACATTCTGTTGATTTGTATTATCGAGTGCTTGAAATGTAACTAAATAATTTCATTGATTTACTTCGGAAAATAAATTAATATTCTTATAAAAATTACATTCTTCAAATTTTAAATTCAATTGGTCGAACGGAAAACAGTTAGACGTAAAAATGCATACTTGGTTCTAATCGCGATTCTAAGAGATTCAAAACTTGAACTCGATACACGGTCACTGTGTTAATTAAACGAATTACTTTACGAGATGTCTTGCCTTGGATGAAATCAGTATTAAACCGTTTTTCGTTCATAAAAGTTTTCCACGACGTTTTTAATTTAACTACAAAGGAAAACAAAAATTATGCTTGATTATTAGCGGAACCCCAGCTACAGACCGAAGCATTAATTATTTTCCTCCAGCAAGCAGTTATTGAAGAGCACAGAAATGAAGCTTTCGTTGGTTTGCAAAAGTAGAATGTTCCAAACACCTGAAAATTTCAACTTTAACTAAACCAATCCTATATTATAAAGATAAACACTGGTTGACTTTCGTTTGCGGAGAAAAGTATTAGAATATTGTTCTAAATTAAAAAAAAAGTATAGGATTTTTTAATTCATTGAAAATATAAACTATACGTCAAATATTTTAACAATAAAATGCTTTAGCGATTGAAGTACAACAAAAATTGCTTCAAAATATGTTTTGAAATTCTTGAATTCTCTGCATTGTTTATTTTTATACAGTAAAGTATTTATTCTAAATTTTAGTTTTGGATAGCATTCAACAGGTGTAAATGCAGATAAATAATTGGGGATAATGAAAAATGCCACAAGGAATAAATTTATGTAAACATGAGTAGTTTATAAGTAAAGCACAGACGGTAATGAGTAAAGAAATGAAATGCGAACCAAACAAGATTTAATTATTATATTTATTTGCATAATCTTAACTTTTCATACTCCTAAAAAAATCCTTCATTTCTTCCACAGAGAGACCCAGAAGCACCAAGAATTCCACTGGCAGTTTTCAGAAGAGTAACGGCGCAATTCGTCGGGGACCGATCCTATCCATATTTCGAAATCGAACAACTACCACCTTTGGAGAGCCCAGATACTAATGAAACTAATATAAATACCATCAGACGGATATTCGAAATGGCGCAGCGAGTAGCCGAGTATGAAGGCAGGAAGCAAGTATCAGACAAACACGTTCTAATAGGCATAAACACTATCGCGCGTTAAATAAATAAGAAAATGAAATTAAATCTCTGTGCTGCGCCAAAACAATTCTGTATAAAAAAAAATATAAAAAATTTTGCCAATTCATTTCGAAAAAAAATTACGGTCCCCGAGAAAGAGAAGGAAATCTATAAAAGAAATAATATTAAGATAAATTTAAAAACGTTCCAAATATCCATCGCTGCGTCCATAAAAATGAAACATAAATTATAAAATGAAAACGGCCTTATTTTATAACTGAGGAGGGCTCAACATAATCTTTAAATAATGTTCTTTTTATATTTACAAAGAACAAACATTTCACAAACTTCCATATTCTTTTCATCATTATAAGGAAAACATTCATTTCTTTCTTTATTCCTTTAAAAACGAATCGTCTTCTCAACACTATTTTTTCTGGGTTAGAATCTTTCACATATATGGTGCATACGAATATATTCTTTATAAATGGGTCAAATAGACCTATTTGTCAAATTTTACTTTACGTCATAAAATTCAATTTATTCTCTTTATTACTTGAAAAAAGAATAGTCTCCTCAATTATTGGTATTCTGGGTTGAAATGTCTTTTATATAAGTGGTGCATACGGATAAATTCTATATAAGTGGAGCAAACACACGTCTTTGTCCAATATCATTCCAATTAATGAAATTGAGTTCCATAAAGGCTCACCAAAAAATTAATTCTTTACACAAAGAGAAAAAAATATATAGCTTTGGCAATCACAACTGTTCGGCGTAGGTTTTAATTCATCGAAATTCTTTTTTAAATTCTTTATATAAAAAAATCAAATTCCAATTCCTTTTTGAAAGAAAAAATATATATATCCTCTTGCCGATTGCTTGCTCCTCACTGAAATTTTTCCAATTAAGTGGTGCAATTTGTGCATCCCAGTTCTATGAACTGTCTTTCATATAGGCTCTCCAAATTTTCCTTAAACAATGAGACCAATTTAAATGACAAGGGCGCTTGTAATCAAATCTATGCTGCTTAAGTGGGCTACTATCGATTAAATATCGATTTACTACAACGAAAGTGTTTTTTAAAATCTCTACATATAAAATAAATCCCAATTCCTTTTTAAAAGAAAAAAATTATATCCTCTTGCCGATTGCTTGCTCCTCACTGAAATTTTTCCAATTAAGTGGTGCAATTTTTGCATCCCAGTTCTATGAACTGTCTTTCATATAGGCTCTCCAAATTTTCCTTAAACAATGAGACCAATTTAAATGACAAGGGCGCTTGTAATCAAATCTATGCTGCTTAAGTGGGCTACTATCGATTAAATATCGATTTACTACAACGAAAGTGTTTTTTAAAATCTCTACATATAAAATAAATCCCAATTCCTTTTTAAAAGAAAAAAATTATATCCTCTTGCCTATTGCTTGCTCCTCACTGAAATTTTTCCAATTAAGTGGTGCAATTTTTGCATCCCAGTTCTATGAACTGTCTTTCATATAGGCTCTCCAAATTTTCCTTAAACAATGATACCAATTTAAATGACAAGGGCGCTTGTAATCAAATCTATGCTGCTTAGGTGGGATACTATCGATGAAATGTCGATTTAATACAACGAAACTGTTTTTTAAAATCTCTACATATAAAATAAATCCCAATTCCTTTTTAAAAGAAAAAAATTATATCCTCTAGCCGATTGCTTGCTCCTCGTTGAAATTTTTCCAATGAATTGGTGCAATTTGATAAAAAAATGTGCATCATGAAACCTTTTTGTTGTGCATAAAAAGCGTTTTTTGCATAAGTGGTGCAATTGCATGTCTCTTGGTGCGTCCTTGTTCTACCATTCAGTTGAATTGTTGTTATTGAAAGTTTTAGAAATTCCAATTCCACGTAATACATTGAAAAATAAATTTCCTCATTTCAACTAAATCGATTTATTTAAACAAGAAAACTCACTGCATAATAGACGTAAGTGAACCTCTTTCTGAAATTTCATGTCGAATAACAGAGCTGTCCTGCATTCAATCTCTCGAATGAAAAGAAAAAATAATTCTCTTTTTTACAAAAAAAAAAAAAAAAAAAAAATTGTCCTTTAAATCGATTTTTATTTTATCCTGTTCAAAAAAAATTTATGAATTCTTTTACGGGTGCTGCTGAAATCAGAATTTATTCATCAATGGGAAAACGCATCGAAATGAAAGCACTTTTTGTTGGGCATAAAAATCGTTTTTTGCATAAGTGGAAAAAACGATTGGAGCGTCCCAGTTCTACCATTGCGGTGGACTGTTGTTATGGAATGTCTTAAAAATTCTAATTCTACGCAAAATACATTAAATTTTCCTCATTTCAACAAAACCGCTTTTTTTAAACATTGAAAATCTGTCCTGCATAATGACCGTAAATGAGACTCTTCCTGTAATTTCATTTCAAATAACAGAACTGTCCTGAATTTAGTCTTTCGAGAGAAAAGTGACAATGATTCTTTTTTACTTAAAAAAAATCGTCTTTTAAATCATTGAAAATGGGTATCTTGCACATTTTTTTTCCAATCTGTTAAAAACAAATGTCATGAAAATCTTTCATGTTTCTCGTCAAGAAAAAAATTACCTCCTCTAAATGAGCTTTCTCTTCCAATATCAAGCAATTGTTCTCTTCAAAACTGTGCCGGAATATAATTGAAATTGTGTCTAAGTTGATTGGAATTCGTCCATGAATCATCCATAAAATTCCTCGCTTATTATACAAAGGAAAAGCTTCCTCTGAATGAAATCTCCTTTTGGTGTTCTTGAAGAATTTTCTGCAATCCACTTCATTGAACTATCTACCGTAAGTGCTCTTCACAAAACTAATTCATTTTTGAGAAAACGTTCCTTCTTAAATTAAAGCTTTCCTTTGCTGGTCGTAAAGTTTCTGCATTAGTGGCGCATCCTTACCTATTAGCATCGCAACCTAGTTCAAGCAATCCAATGAAATGCCGTTGTTCTTAATAAAAAAAAAAACATTCCTTATTCACTCTAAAATACAAAAAAGTCCCCCTTCAAATGAACTATCGTTACGTAAAGTATGAACTATTTTCCATAGCTAGTGAAATTGGGTCTCTTGCTCATAGTTCGATTCACTAGAATTGAAGATCTTATATGCCCGTTATCTGGAGAAAAGATTCTTTTTTATATATAATAAATCGTATCTAAATAAGATTTCTTTCTCCGAGAGCCATAAATTTTTTCAAATATGGTGATTTCATTCGAATTCATCCACTTCATTGTACTGTTGTTATTGAACTCAAGAAAATTCCTTACTTTTGGATGAAGCAAAATTCCTAATTTAAATGAACTTTAGCATAAGAAATGTAAACTGGAAAATTTTGTCATTTATTCCCTGCACTCTCTTCCAAAACTGCATTCCATAAGAAAAAAAGCGTAAAATTTTGAAAAAAAAATCTTTTCTTATAATAAAAAAAACTGTTGTTTCTGGAGTCATATAAATTTAAGGAAGGGCTGCAACTGTAAATATCAAATTGCATTACCGTCATGAAACGGTCTTCCATGAATTTTCTCTACGAATTTCCCGATTCATTTTAGAAAAAATAATCACTTAATGAAATCTCTCCTTGAATATTGGGAATACAAAAAAATCTTTATTCAATGCAAAATAAAAAAAATCTTTAGTTGAGCTTGCGTAGAATGATTGTCGAATCAACATTTGCACGACAGGTGCAACTGGACGTCTTGTACGAATTTCAGTCCAGTTCATTGAACTGATTTCAATGGATGATATCCATAAATTCTTTTTCATTGAAAATAAAATCCGACTTTGGATACAATGAAGTTCTTTTACGAAAATGGTATTAAAATATGAATCAAATTTCATTCTATTCTATCCATTGTATAGAATTCTCGCTATTTAATTCCGCAAAGAATTCCTAATTCTTTGTTATTTTATTTTTTTAAGTATTCCTTTACCGTGGTGGCAATGAAAAATCTCTTGCATTACCTGCAACTAAAAATTCTGCTTCAAACTGTTTTCTTCATAGTCCAACTCCCTTCAGTGATTGTTGACTATTAAAAAATTATTTTTCCTTGCAAAATTAAGACACCACCAAAAATGCCTCTCTACGGACCATGAAATGGAAAGCAGTGGTGCAACTTCATAATTTATTTTGTACCACAGTTAATCAAGTTGTCTTTTATGAAATTTCTTCTGTAATTCCTTAGGCATTCTACAAAAAAAAAAAAAAAAAAACCCTTCCTTTAAATTAACTTATTTTAATGGATATGGCATATCTTCTGCATAAGTTGAGCTGTTGGAAAATTCAATTAGTTCATCGAACTCTTTCGTAAATTCTTTTCACATAATTTCTTCCTCATTTTGTAAAAAATTGCTTTCTTGAATTAAAACATGTCTTTGGTGGCCATAAAAATATTTTCTACCTTAGTAGAGGACCTATATATTTCGTATTACGTGCCATTTCATCCCATCCATGGCAATGTCATTATTGGATATTTTCAATAAAACTGGCCTGTATTCTTTGTAAAATTAAAAAACCTCCATAAATTCAACTCTCGCTTTTTGCGTTCATGAAATTTTTCTTAATGTTGGAATTTGAATAATCTGTTAAATTTCGTTCTTTTTAATTGGAATATATTCGGTGCTTTTTTAAAAAAAATATCCGATTTAAAATAAAAGCTTCTTCTCAAAATGACCTCTCATTGAGCCATGAAATTCTTCTACATTTGAGATACAACTGGATATTTTAAATTTCAACCCATTTCGTCGAACTGTAGTCAAAAATAATTCTCCAGAAAATTCCTCATTCATTTTTCAAAGGAATTTCCTGAAATAAGTGATACTCCACTGAAGCAAAAAGTTTCTGAATTAAATTGCTCAGTTTGATATTTGGAATTGCATCCCAGTTAATGGGGCCTTCATGAGATTTCACCACCAAAATCCTTAACTTCAAAGAAATCGCCACTAAATAATTTCGCTTCAGGTTTATGAAATACTTCCTGCGCTTGTATTGCAACTGACGATTGATGAAATTTATTACTAGTTCATAGTTTTCTGTTTTCATCGTGCTATCTTCAACGCCTGATCTCTATGGAAATAATTTTTCACTTTCTTATAAAAAAATAAATCGCATCTTTAAAAAAAATTGCTGCTCCTTTCGTAGTGTGAAATTTTCTAAATAAAGTGTCAATTGGTCGGCTCAAATAAAGTCCATTTCATCGATGCGTTTTCATTATATTCTCTGAAATTCCCTTTTGATGGTAAATGGCTCTAAATTAATATTACTCAACTGATGAAACAAACCGATTCAACCGAACTTTGCACAAAATTCTTTCAAGTTCATGGAGCTCACTCTTCTGAAATCATTTTACAGAAAATATTTAAAGTTTTTCTTTATATGGTTTCAGTAGACATGAAAAATAACCTTCTCTAAATGTCAATTCCTTTGGGTGTTCATGTACATTTTTTCCGGTGCTGCAACTGCATAGTTGAGCTACTAATTTAGCTAAAATTTGCAGTCCAGTTAAAGAAAAATTATTGTTACTATTATTGAAGCTTTCCAATAACAAAATTCTTTATGAAATTAAAAATGCTACACCAAATGATTTCGCTTTTCAGTAGTCATTAAAACTCTTCAGCTAAAATTATGTAGTTGGGCATTTTCATCAAACTTCATTTATCTTCAATGACTGTTTTCTATAAAAAAACAATAGTCTCCTCAAAATTGACTCTATTTGGGCCAGAAATTCTTCTATACACACATTGCAATTGCTTAATTTTACGTTACATCTCAGTTTATCTAAATGGAATTCGTGAAAATTCTTTATTTATTGCAAGGTAAAAAAAAACTATCTAAATAATTCTAAATTTTTAAGCTGAGAGGGAATTAGCTCGAGAGTATACTCCTTTTAAAGATAATTCTTAGTGATGGTGAAAGAAAGATGGTAATTGAATTCACCTTGGCTTTGCTGAGGAGGTGAGCTTTTACGAGAGCAGACAATTTGGATATTTGATAGTCGGATTCCTCCATTTAACTGATAAATCGTTAATAAACTTCCTAATTAGGACATTCCAAGACAATTTCGAATGAATTTTGAATCTGAAGTTTTAGTCCGCATAAACTGGAGATTGATAGAAAATACTTAGCGGTTTATTTTGATTTGCTCTCAATGATTCAGGGACGGAGATAAAAAAATATCATATACAACTTTCTGGAGGGGAATATTGGGTGCCTATTTCTTTGAAAAGGTTCAATTAAGGACAAGGATATGAAAAAAATTATTGATCAAAAACAAGTCCTGTTAAATAAGCCTCTTTCATGTGTTTATGCAACATTAATCTTCGATTTTTTAAAAGAACAATTTATTACTTTCCATTACTAGAAAATGATTACTGTTTCGAAAAAATTATTGATTAATTTTGTAGAATCGTGTTCAATTTTTATTTACGATTATGTGCCAGCCAGATAATGAGCATATTTCCTCGAATAATTCTGGTGAGTTTTTTAAAACCTCTCATTTGATTTGATATTCAGTAAGGATAAAATGATTTTTCCCATAAATTGATTAGTAATTATCGAAATCCCTGATGACAAATTTGTCCATTGTGTCGTAGATACAACTCTGGAGATATTGTCTCGGCTTTAGAAAACTGAAGTAGGATAATATTGATGGACATTGACCGAACCTCTAGAAGGATAAAGTTGTATGATCTCAGAAAGCAGATCATTGTAGAATCTTCTCTGCTTTGGACAATGGTGGTCTTTGGACAATTTTGACGTGTTCAGTCGGTCCTTTATATTTCTTAAGCACTTTTCAACAGGTTTATAGAGTTATGAGGACAGTTGAATTTCTTCATATATAAGACTACTGATTGGTGGTGCATACTCCTTCCATGTGTGCTGCAAGATGAAAGGGACTTGACTTTGTCTCTTCTGTGGCATCTTTCTGGTAGTTGATATTCCGTCAATGATTAAAAATTGATACACACTTCCTAAAATCGTCTTAATGTAGCTTTAAAACGGAGTGTTGAATTTAATTAACTAAATTAAAATTTCTTTTATTACTGAATGGTGTTTTTTTGACGTGACATTTGCATCAACTTTTGTTGATAAGTTGTTTTTAAGAAAATAGGAAAATATTTCTTGTTTAAATTATTCGAAATAATTTATTTATGGTTAGAAGTTACTAGATTACGAATAAATTATCCTGCTTCTGGAAAAGATTTGGCGGTAATTACTTCAGAAGAATAAGAAAATTATGATTTTAGCTTTCAAAATTTCATGAATACAAGAGGAAATTTAATATTTGTATAATTAACAGCCTTGTAAAAAAAACTCATTTTAACACTGTGCTTTGGCAGTTGAAACTACGCATCAGTTAGATTATAGAATTTTTGAAGTGAATATAAAATATCTGAAGATTTGGTCTTTGCAAAAATTTAAACTTTAATTTCTGTAGAGCATTTATGAAGAAGTCTTTTGAATGATAAATTTCAAGATTTTAATATTTTTTATCTTTAGATATTGAGAATTTATCAGGCAGACATGGGTGTGAAATTTTGTTCTGTGTTCCATGTTAAAAAGTTGATTTCAAACAAGCATCTTTCATGCAAAATTCTTTGGTCATTATAATTTCATTTTATAAAATATACTGTTTTTTTTTTCATATGAATGAAATATAGTTTGAATTAGTTCAGGGATCGACAACCTATTGAAATGGAAGAGTCAAAAGCAGCCTTTTACTAAATTTTCCCGTTTATTAAGAGTCAAATTTTTGATATAATATTATAGTATTTGCTTATATATCTTTGATTTAAAATAAACGGCTATAAATGCGGAATAATATTCATTCATATAAAAACCCAAATACAGATAGTTACATCAATTGGAGCATTGGCTTTTCATGCCTTTTGAAGTTTGATTAAATCTGACTTTTAGTTTGTTATGTTTCAAGTACGACTATATATTTTGGTTTGTTAGTTGACTTCTAATTTTTTTTTATATATATTCATGCAAGAGAACGCTTGCTCACACGAAAAAGTCGACCCATAAGATCGTCAGCACTCCATATGCCAACTTCTTCACGCCACTGTAGCATTCTGAAGGACTATTCCATGCGTCGAATATGAGGGCCTCAACTCGCAGAATTTCTTTTAGAGCTATCCATTTATGCTGCGCGATGTGCCTGCATTTCAGGACCTCCAACTCTTCCAACTTGGTGTTGAGTTCTGTGAACTTGCCACTCCAAGTCTTTAATTTTCAAATCCAGCAATTGCATTTGAAGCGATCCAGCATTGGTTCCAAATGACTCAATGTTGATCTCAATTGTTTTAGTGTTGAGAGGATTTGAACGCGAGAGTACTTTTGTTTGTTTTGAATTGCTCAGATAATGTTTTAAAGTTATGCTGAAGTAATCCGTGTCTGTAATTGCATTGGTCTCATTGGGATATTGCTTCAGATTTTTAAAATTAAGTAATTCATCCCCCTCCGTGTCTTCAACAAAAAGTAATTTTTTTTTTTGAAACAAACTACTTCAAGCAAAGTGTAGGCTGGGATGTCCTTCCCTTGCAGTTTTACATTTAGTTTCTTTGTGGTTCTACCATGAAGCTGAATTTTTACAGCCATTTGTCGTCTTCCAATTTCGGATGCTCAATGTTGTTTTTTTCAATTCAAGAATGTTTTTATTTCACTCAATAACAAAGCCAAACTTTTGCAATACGTTATCTCTATAAAGCCAGTCCACTTTATTGTGCAAAAGTAGGTCAGAAAACTGGCTCTGATAGTGATTGTGTTGGGATTTTCTAAGAAACTTCCCGGTTTTAAATATTTTATTTTTAATCTACAGAAACACAGCTACACTACAAAATTTACAAACTCTTATTATTACAAACACACATAGAAAATTAGGTTAAAGAAACAGTATGGTGGAGGGATTCCACGGTTTCCAGCCGGAAGCAATAGGCGTTAGCGCAAGGGTTGCGCATAGGGGGAAATAGTCGACCTCAGGGTGCAGGTCTGCCGTTCAACTGCTTGTCTTCTGTAAAACGCCACAAGGGGGCGCTCTCGGCTCTAGGGGAAAAAGAGGTGCTAAACTATCTATTTTTTTAATGGAAATATTTAAACTGGCGATAGTCCAGTGCTTTTGCCAAGGAGCTATTAATAATCTTAATTACCAAGTTCATGACCTCAACTATTTTGGCCGGATATGTTTGAGCACAAAACGCTTCTTGATGAATTAAGCAGTGAAACGTTAGAATTTCGTGGTTTATTTTTTTTCTGAAGAATTGATATTAATTCTCTATGCATTCCTATTATACTTCTGGTCCCCCTCAGTTGCTATAGAAACGATTTTATTTATATATATATTCCATTGTCTTCCTGGCACTTCTGCACAGTATTTGCTGTATCTTCCCTACGAGTGCCCCGATAGCATCAGGAATCCTAGCAATTCTTCTTTGACCTTTAGACGACATATACCTGACGAAAAGGGTAACTTGTGCCGTGTCTTTTATTTCGCAAGACTCACCTATAGCAAGAGATAAGATAGAAGCCAATTGAATGTCTTCTATTTGCAGTTTTGTTTTATTTGAAGGCATTTTAGAAGTTCTATCTTGTACTGTTTTAGCAGAAAATGTCAAATCTTTGATTGTTTACATAATTTCTGCTTTGTTTTTTCAAATCACGAAACAGTTCTTCAGATGCACGTATAAAACAACCTTTGACGTACTCGCCATCTGTTAATGGTTTTCCTCTTTTTGCAATTTCTAATGATACTGGAAAGCTTGCCAGACTTACATTATTGGAATATTGCACCCAGTTACTTAGCATGGAACTTGTCTATTTTTTTTAGCTCTTCCACAGCTTTTTTTGTTTGGATTCTTACTAGCAAACTGGGTATGTTTTGCAGTGAAGTGTCTCTTCGAATTTGACTTTTAATGTGTGCGAGTTTTCATGGCAAATGAGACAAGTCAAAAGGCCATCCATATTGCACATGGATGCAAGCGAATCTGTTCAATCCTGATTGAATTCTCGGTTTACTTCTTAACTTCTCTTTTTTATCACATGCTAGGATGGAGCTGAAAAATGATTTTTCTAAAACATTCTTTGCTATCTAAAACGGAACATAATTTATTTACCATAATTACTTCGTTATCACGATCCACAGATATGTAATCCAATTCTGATACTGAAATTATTATATTATACGCGTACGATTATGTTAATAGAAGCTGTTGAGAAATTAGGTACTTAAAAATACAAATTCATATTTTTTAAGGGTTTTGGTATTAAGTTATTATTTTTTCATATGGGACTGGAGAGCCGCAACTTTACATCAAAACAGCCGCATGCAGCTCGCGAGGCGCAGGTTGCCAACCCCTGAATTGGTTGAATTAACTGTTAATTTTCACATGTACTAAATAGGAAGAAAATAATTTTTTTGAAGTTTTATGCAGCTTTTGAGGTACGAAAAACCTTTCTTTAGAAAATTAATCCACAGCTATGAAATTATAATATTTATTTTATCTTATTAATAAGTTTTAAGAAGAACATCAATTTAAATTTGGCATAGTTTTTTGATTTATAAGATGTAACTCTTTGCAATTAAAAAAACTGAATACATAACAGTAAGATTATATTTGAAATTTGGAACCTGTTTCGCTTTATATGCTTATTAGAAGTCTTATTTTATATAGGATAGATGCAGAATTGAATGAAACAGTCGATGCAGTAGTTTGTATTTTATATACCAATCCATTTGTCGAATTCTTTGTTTCTGGATTAGCATGCATAACAATGGCTTACAGATGGTTTCTCTTTTATATACCAATCCATTTGTCGAATTCTTTGTTTCTGGATTAGCATGCATAACAATGGCCTACAGATAGTTTCTCTTTTATATACGAATTTGCTTTCTAAATTTTGCTTTGGTTCTTGGGCTCATAAACACCCCAGAACCAACATAAGTTTCTTGTTAAGCTTTTGGTGCGTGGCTGAACACGCATTGCCAGATTTACTTTAAAATCTTAAAACATTACTAATTAATGAAAGACTGCCAGCCATGTAGATAACAATAATAAATTTTAATTACAAATCAAATTAACAAATATAGATCATGATACATTGGACGTATATCCATTGACCAGCACGAGGCAGAAGTTCGGAGCAAGCCGTCGAAGCCAGGAAGTGAGTCACTGGTTTTCGTTGGAGAGAAGTTCATCTCCATAGGTGAGAGTGATGCTTGTCGCCGGCGGGCGAAACAAACAGTTATTTATCGCCTGTTTAGCCGCTGCACACTTCCTCCGCATTCTCATTGGAAATGGACATAACGACGTGGGGTTCGAACTTGTCGCCCTGCGCAAGTTGTTTGCCTTGCTCAGGGCGACACTTCCAGCTGAGGATGGATGTCTCAGCTGGAAGTGTCTTAGTACACTTAGTAGTGGAACTTGCTTTTTGCTTGGCCGGGTTCATACTTGAACACTCGGGTGGAATTATAAAAGCAGGTTTCCCACGGTCAATAGAAATGCTATGGGAAGCTCCCTTGATCTCGAGATCAAAAGTTTTCTGTCGCCTGAAAAGAACTTTGTACGGTCCATCATATGGTGCTTGTAGAGGTTTACGTACACCGTCCGTCATGTCTCACAAATACATATGAACACACGTATAGGTGAGGATGCAGAAAGATTGTTCTTTGTCCATAACAGGAAGTTGGAACTGGTCTCATCGTTGCAAAATGGCGTTTTAAGTCCTCCACGAGCTGCTTGGGTGATGCGTTTCCAGGTGTTGGATCGAAAAATTATCCTGGTAGTCGCAGAGACTTGCCATATATCAGCTCAGCAGTCCTTGTAGATCATATTGAAGGCGTACCGGAATCCGAGTAACAAGATGGGCAGTGTTGCAGATAACTGATCCGTATTGTTGCCTTTCAAAGCTGCCTTTAACTCTTCGTTGAGGCCATTGGCCTGAGGATAAGGAGAAGATCTTATCCTTTTAATTCCTAGTAGTTGAGAGAGGCCACGGAATAAATCGCTCTCAAACTGTCTGCCTTGGTGAGTAGTAATTCTTGCAGGACAACCAAATCTGGCTATCCAATGCTTTAAAAAAATTTGTGCTACTGTCTGTGCTGTCATGTTTGGAATTGGTACTGCTTCTGGCCATCTAGTGAACCTATCATTGTTAAACAGTAATAGTTTCCTTGAGAAGGAGATAGAGGGCCTACAAGGTGCAGGTGTACATGTTCGAACCTCTGTGATTGGTCAACAAATTTTCCTACTGAGGTCTTAGTATGACGAATTACCTTCGATTTTTGACACGGGATGCAATGCTTAGCCCAATTGTTGCAGTCTTTTCGAATGGAAGGCCAAATAAAACGAGATCGATTCAATTTTGAAGTGCTGCGAATGCTAGGATGAGATAAATTATGTAGTGATGCAAAAATTTGTTGACGAAATGATTCAGGAATATAAGGTCGAGCTGTACCTGTTGATACATCACAATAAATGGGCGTTGTTTGCTGTATCTCTCCCTCAAAAAAAAAAAAAATAGTGCCTCTTTTAAGCGCACACTTGCTACGCAAATTTTGAAAGGACCTTGGTTAAAAATGTTGCAACTCTGCCTCCTGCTCACGTTCTTCTCTAAATTAAATGCAATCTTTAGTAAAATAGGACTTTTTTATATAAAATTCAATAGCCTCCTAATTTATTCTTGTACAACTGTGGTGCATCCGAAGTATTGTTTGTCATTTCGAAAAAGACTGTTCCATGAAATTTAATTAAAACATGTATTTTTATCATATTGGAAATATCACATCCTCCAAATACTTAAATTTTTCCTTAAGTGGCGCAAATCCAATTTTAAGATTGCGTCCCAGTTCAATCGATTAATTGAACTGTCTTTATTGTTTGCTGTATCTCTCCCTCAAAAAAAAAAAAAAAAAAATAGTGCCTCTTTTATGCGCACTCTTGCTACGCAAATTTTGAAAGGACTTTGGTTAAAAATGTTGCACCTCTGCCTCCTGCTCACGTTCTGCTCTAAATTAAATGCAATCTTTATTAAAATATTACTTCTTTTTTATATAAAATTCAATAGCCTTCTAATTTATTCTTGTACAACTGTGGTGCATCCGAAGTATTGTTTGTCATTTCGGAGAAGACTCTTCCATGAAATTTAATTCAAACATATATTTTTTTTCATATTGGAAATATCGCATCCTCCAAATACTTCAATTTTTCCTTAAGTGGCGCAAATCCAATTTTAAGATTGCGTCCCAGTTCAATCGATTAATTGAACTGTCTTTATTGTTTGCTGTATCTCTCCCTCAAAGAAAAATAGTGCCCCTTTTAAGCGCACTCTTGATACGCAAATTTTGAAAGGACTTTGGTTAGAAATGTTTCAACTGGGCCTCCTGCTCAC
The DNA here is from genome assembly GCF_947563725.1 of Argiope bruennichi. Classification (NCBI taxonomy): domain Eukaryota; kingdom Metazoa; phylum Arthropoda; class Arachnida; order Araneae; family Araneidae; genus Argiope; species Argiope bruennichi. The sequence continues at coordinate 98,869,965 of NC_079157.1, forward strand.
GTTCTGCTCTGAATTAAATGCATTCTTTATTAAAAAGGGGCTTCTTTTTTATATCAAATTCAATATCCTCCTAATTTATTCTTGTAAAACTGGGGTGCATCCGAAGTATTGTTTGTCATTTCGGAGAAGACTCTTCCATGAAATTTAATTAAATCAAATATTTTTTTCATATTGGAAATATCACATCCTCAAAATACTACAATTTTTTCTTAAGTGGCGCAAATCCAATTTTAAGATTGCGTCCCAGTTCAATCGATTAATTGAACTGTCTTTATTGTTTGCTGAATCTCTCCCTCAAAAAGAAAAAAAAAATAGTGCCTCTTTTAAGCGCACTCTTGCTACGCAAATTTTGAAAGGACTTTGGGACAGAGATTGCAACTCTGCCTCCTGCTCACGTTCTGCTCTAGATTAAATACATTCTTTAATAAAAAGGGACTTCTTTTTTATATAAAATTAAATAGCCTCCTAATTTATTCTTGTACAACTGTGGTGCATCCGAAGTATCGTTTGTCATTTCGGAGAAGACCCTTGCATGAAATTTAATCAATACATATATTTGTTTTCATATTAGAAATATCATATCCTCCAAATACTACAATTTTTCCTTAAGTGGCGCAAATCCAATTTTAAGATTGCGTCCCAGTTCAATCGATTAATTGAACTGTCTTTATTGTTTGCTGTATCTCTCCCTCAAAAAAAAAAAAAAAATAGTGCCTCTTTTATGCGCACTCTTGCTACGCAAATTTTGAAAGAACTTTGGTTAAAAATGTTGCACCTCTGCCTCCTGCTCACGTTCTGCTCTGAATTAAATACATTCTTTAGTAAAAAGGGCCTTCTTTTTATATAAAATCAAATAGCCTCCTAATTTATTCTTGTACAACTGTGGTGCATCCGAAGTATCGTTTGTCATTTCGGAGAAGACCCTTGCATGAAATTTAATCAATACATATATTTTTTCATATTGGAAATATCACATCCTCCAAATACTACAATTTTTCCTTAAGTGGCGCAAATCCAATTTTAAGATTGCGTCCCAGTTCTATCGATTAATTGAACTGTCTTTATTGTTTGCTGTATCTCTCCCTCAAAAAAAAAATAGTGCCTCTTTTATGCGCACTCTTGCTACGCAAATTTTGAAAGGACTTTGGTTAAAAATGTTGCAACTCTGCCTTCTGCTCAGTTTCTGCTCTGAATTAAATAAATTCTTTAGTAAAAAGGGCCTTCTTTTTATATAAAGTTAAATAGCCTCCTAATATATTCTTGTACAACTGTGGTGCATCCGAAGATTGTATGTCATTTCGGAGAAGACCCTTGCATGAAATTTAATCAATACATATATTTTTTTCATATTGGAAATATCATATCCTCCAAATACTACAATTTTTCCTTATGTGGCGCAAATCCAATTTTAAGATTGCGTCCCAGTTCAATCGATTAATTGAACTGTCTTTATTGTTTGCTGTATCTCTCTCTCAAAAAAAAAAAAATAGTGCCACTATTAAGCGCACTCTTGCTACTGAAATTTTGAAAGGAATGTGGTTAAAAATGTTGCAACTCTGCATCCTGCTCATCTTCTGCTCGAGATGAAATAATTTAAATGTCTTCTCTAGTAAAAAGGGACTTCTTTTTATATAAAATTAAATAGAATCCTAATTTATTCTTGTACAACTGTGGTGCATCCGAAGTATTGTTTGTCATTTCGGAGAAAACTCTTGCATGAAATTTAATAAAAACATTTTTTTTTTCATATTGGAAGTATCACATCCTGCAAATACTTCAATTTTTCCTTAAATGGCACAACTCCAAATTTAAGATTGGGTCCCATTTCAATCGATTAATTGAACTGTCTTTATTGTTTGCTGTATCTCTCCCTCAAAAAGAAAAAAACAATAGTGCCTCTTTTAAGCGCACTCTTGCTACGCAAATTTTGAAAGGACTTTGGGACAGAGATTGCAACTCTGCCTCCTGCTCACGTTCTGCTCTAGATTAAATACATTCTTTAATAAAAAGGGACTTCTTTTTTATATAAAATTAAATAGCCTCCTAATTTATTCTTGTACAACTGTGGTGCATCCGAAGTATCGTTTGTCATTTCGGAGAAGACCCTTGCATGAAATTTAATCAATACATATATTTGTTTTCATATTAGAAATATCATATCCTCCAAATACTACAATTTTTCCTTAAGTGGCGCAAATCCAATTTTAAGATTGCGTCCCAGTTCAATCGATTAATTGAACTGTCTTTATTGTTTGCTGTATCTCTCCCTCAAAAAAAAAAAAAAATAGTGCCTCTTTTATGCGCACTCTTGCTACGCAAATTTTGAAAGAACTTTGGTTAAAAATGTTGCACCTCTGCCTCCTGCTCACGTTCTGCTCTGAATTAAATACATTCTTTAGTAAAAAGGGCCTTCTTTTTATATAAAATCAAATAGCCTCCTAATTTATTCTTGTACAACTGTGGTGCATCCGAAGTATCGTTTGTCATTTCGGAGAAGACCCTTGCATGAAATTTAATCAATACATATATTTTTTTCATATTGGAAATATCACATCCTCCAAATAGTTCAATTTATCCTTAAGTGGCGCAAATCCAATTTTAAGATTGCGTCCCAGTTCAATCGATTAATTGAACTGTCTTTATTGTTTGCTGTATCTCTCCCTCAAAAAAAAAAAAAAATAGTGCCTCTTTTATGCGCACTCTTGCTACGCAAATTTTGAAAGGACTTTGGTTAAAAATGTTGCAACTCTGCCTTCTGCCCAGTTTCTGCTCTGAATTAAATAAATTCTTTAGTAAAAAGGGCCTTCTTTTTATATAAAGTTAAATAGCCTCCTAATATATTCTTGTACAACTGTGGTGCATCCGAAGATTGTATGTCATTTCGGAGAAGAACCATGCATGGAATATATCATAACGTATATATTTTTTTTCATATTGGAAATATCACATTCTCCAAATAGTTCAATTTATCCTTAAGTGGCGCAAATCCAATTTTAAGATTGCGTCCCAGTTCAATCGATTAATTGAACTGTCATTATTGTTTGCTGTATCTCTCTTTCTCAAAAAAAAAAATAGTGCAACTATTAAGCGCACTCTTGCTATTCAAATTGTGAAAGGACTTTTGTTAAAAATGTTGCAACTCTGCCTCCTGCTCACGTTCTTGTCTAAATTAAATGCAATCTTTATTAAAATATTACTTCTTTTTTATATAAAATTCAATAGCCTTCTAATTTATTCTTGTACAACTGTGGTGCATCCGAAGTTTTGTTTGTCATTTCGGAGAAGACCCTTGCATGAAATTTAATCAATACATATATTTTTTTCATATTGGAAATATCATATCCTCCAAATACTACAATTTTTCCTTATGTGGCGCAAATCCAATTTTAAGATTGCGTCCCAGTTCAATCGATTAATTGAACTGTCTTTATTGTTTGCTGTATCTCTCTCTCAAAAAAAAAAAAATAGTGCCACTATTAAGCGCACTCTTGCTACTGAAATTTTGAAAGGAATGTGGTTAAAAATGTTGCAACTCTGCATCCTGCTCATCTTCTGCTCGAGATGAAATAATTTAAATGTCTTCTCTAGTAAAAAGGGATTTCTTTTTATATAAAATTAAATAGAATCCTAATTTATTCTTGTACAACTGTGGTGCATCCGAAGTATTGTTTGTCATTTCGGAGAAAACTCTTGCATGAAATTTAATAAAAACATTTTTTTTTTCATATTGGAAGTATCACATCCTGCAAATACTTCAATTTTTCCTTAAATGGCACAACTCCAAATTTAAGATTGCGTCCCAGTTCAATCGATTAATTGAACTGTCTTTATTGTTTGCTGTATCTCTCCCTCAAAAAAAAATAGTGCTTCTTTAATGCGCACTCTTGCTACGCAAATTTTGAAAGGACTTCGGTTAAAAACGTTTCAACTCTGCCTCCTGCTCACGTTCTACTCTGAATTAAATGCCTTTTTTAGTAAAAAGGGACTTCTTTTTTAAATAAAATTATATAGCCTTCTAATTTATTCTTGTACAACTGTGGTGCATCCGAAGTATTGTTTGTCATTTCGGAGAAGACTCTTCCATGAAATTTAATTCAAACATATATTTTTTTTTTCATATTGGAAATATCGCATCCTCCAAATACTTCAATTTTTCCTTAAGTGGCGCAAATCCAATTTTAAGATTGCGTCCCAGTTCAATCGATTAATTGAACTGTCTTTATTGTTTGCTGTATCTCTCCCTTAAAGAAAAATAGTGCCCCTTTTAAGCGCACTCTTGATACGCAAATTTTGAAAGGACTTTGGTTAGAAATGTTTCAACTGGGCCTCCTGCTCACGTTCTGCTCTGAATTAAATGCATTCTTTATTAAAAAGGGGCTTATTTTTTATATAAAATTCAATATCCTCCTAATTTATTCTTGTAAAACTGTGGTGCATCCGAAGTATTGTTTGTCATTTCGGAGAAGACTCTTGCATGAAATTTAATCAATACATATATTTTTTTTTCATATTGGAAATATCACATTCTCCAAATAGTTCAATTTTTCCTTAAGTGGCGCAAATCCAATTTTAAGATTGCGTCCCAGTTCAATCGATTAATTGAACTGTCTTTATTGTTTGCTGTATCTCTCCCTCAAAAAAAAAAAAAAATAGTGCCTCTTTTAAGCGCACTCTTGCTACGCAAATTTTGAAAGGACTTTGGGACAGAGGTTGCAACTCTGACTCCTGCTCACGTTCTGCTCTAGATTAAATACATTCTTTAATAAAAAGGACTTCTTTTTTATATAAAATTAAATAGCCTCCTAATTTATTCTTGTACAACTGTGGTGCATCCGAAGTATCGTTTGTCATTTCGGAGAAGAACCTTGCATGAAATTTAATCAATACATATATTTTTTTTCATATTGGAAATATCATCCTCCAAATACTACAATTTTTCCTTAAGTGGCGCAAATCCAATTTTAAGATTGCGTCCCAGTTCAATCGATTAATTGAACTGTCTTTATTGTTTGCTGTATCTCTCCCTCAAAGAAAAATAGTGCCCCTTTTAAGCGCACTCTTGATACGCAAATTTTGAAAGGACTTTGGTTAGAAATGTTTCAACTGGGCCTCCTGCTCACGTTTTGCTCTCAATTAAATGCATTTTTTATTAAAAAGGGGCTTCTTTTTTATATAAAATTCAATATCCTCCTAATTTATTCTTGTAAAACTGTGGTGCATCCGAAGTATTGTTTGTCATTTCGGAGAAGACTCTTCCATGAAATTTAATTAAATCAAATATTTTTTTCATATTGGAAATATCACATCCTCCAAATACTACAATTTTTTCTTAAGTGGCGCAAATCCAACTTTAAGATTGCGTCCCAGTTCAATCGATTAATTGAACTGTCTTTATTGTTTGCTGTATCTCTCTCTCAAAAAAAAAAAAAATAGTGCCACTATTAAGCGCACTCTTGCTACTGAAATTTTGAAAGGAATGTGGTTAAAAATGTTGCAACTCTGCATCCTGCTCATCTTCTGCTCGAGATGAAATAATTTAAATGTCTTCTCTAGTAAAAAGGGACTTCTTTTTATATAAAATTAAATAGAATCCTAATTTATTCTTGTACAACTGTGGTGCATCCGAAGTATTGTTTGTCATTTCGGAGAAAACTCTTGCATGAAATTTAATAAAAACATTTTTTTTTTTCATATTGGAAGTATCACATCCTGCAAATACTTCAATTTTTCCTTAAATGGCACAACTCCAAATTTAAGATTGCGTCCCATTTCAATCGATTAATTGAACTGTCTTCATTGTTTGCTGTATCTCTCTCTCAAAAAAAAAAAACTGCCATTATTAAGCGCACTCTTGCTACGCAAAGTTTGAAAGGACTTTCGTTAAAAATGTTGCAACTCTGCATCCTGATCACGTTCTTCTCTGAATTAAATGCATTCTTTAGTAAAAAGGGACTTCTTTTTTATACAAAATTAAATAGCCTCCTAATTTATTCTTGTACAACTGTGGTGCAACCGAAGTATTGTTTGTCATTTCGGAGAAAACTCTTGCATGAAATTTAATAAAAACGTATTTTTTTTTCATATTGGAAGTATCACATCCTGCAAATAATTCAATTTTTCCTTAAGTGGCGAAGTTCCAAATTTCTTTAGTAAAAAGGGACTTCTTTTGGTCTAATCTATAAATGCTATCCTCCTATTATTTTATACCTTGAATTTCGGTTTCCATTTCTTTCATTTCTAAAATATATTTTAAGCTTTGATGGATTATATATTATTCGAAGAAAAAATTAATTTTTTCCATCCATTGCAGAATGCACAATTTCCATGATGATATATGTAGATATGACCACATTGAAATATTTTATGTTTTGTTCTTTGGAAACTTTTCTCTGAGAAGTTCAATTATGCTTATAAGTAGAGCATTTAGAAAAAGTGTCTGTTTAATTTATGAAGGCAAAATACGGAATATGAAATTTTGAACTAGAATCTTGATATAAAAGTGGCGGCATGATAATTACGATTTAAACGTCATAGCAAAACGAATGTTTTTTCATGTTCTGTCAGCTATACTCCCAAACAAGTTCATTTGTATACTCATAAAGTATGAAGTACTTTATACAAAATGACGAATGTATTAGAGATTCCTACCTTCCATGCGTGGTAAATTTCGAAAAAAAAAAAAATCTTGCCATTTAAAATGGCCCATCTCTTCCCGAAACAAATGTCATGCGACTACATTGTAATGATCACTTTCAACGCTACCGAAAAGATATCTCGCATTTCAGATACTTCCAATTACACGTTTCTGTGGGCTGAAATTTGTCTCTTATACCAGTTTAGATTGCCAGTTTAGTATTAATATAGTAGTTTAGATTTAGTAGTACATTTAGATAATTAGTATTAGATTAGTGGTTTAGATTTAGATAATTAGTATTAGATAAGTAGTTTAGGTTTAGATAATTAGTATTAGATAAGTAGTTTAGGTTTAGATAATTAGTATTAGATTGGTAGTTTAGATTGCGTATTAGTAGCATTGAAAGTGTTACAATACTTAATTCTTGAAATGTTTTGATAATTTTCGAATTTGATGCACTTGATTCATGAATGAATGATGAATCATTAAAGAAACATTCAGAAACGTGAATGAATTTCAAATGATGAAATATCTGAAAATTGCTGAGAATTGCAGATTAGTTAAAAATGAATACAAGGACATAATCTTGAAGGAGAAAGTAGCCAAAGGCGATTTCCTTTTATTTCAATATTATTCATGTCATCACTTTGTTATTGCTCCTTGAAGGATATACATAACTGGAAATATAGGTGTTATCATCTGTAGATGTTAGCTATTGTCTTTAATTTAAAATATATATATAGACATTATTTGTTGAACGTCCCAATAAACATATACTCCTTAATTAAAACATAATACATGAATTTTTTTCTTTAATTGCATTGTTACTGTAAATGAAGTGTAAGATTCGAAATACAAGCTATTAAAAGCAAAGGGGGCGAATTGTAAACAACTTCAAAAAAATCGTCGTCCTGGTCAAAATTTATCATTCATTAATAGTCAATACTTTTATTGCTATAAGAAGTGGTTATATACATGATGGATTTTGATTTTTTTCTGGATCATCATGGAAAAAAATATAATTCAATTTGCTTTCATTACATCAGAAAATATTATTATTTTTAAGAAAAGACGAATTACAAATTCGTCCGTAGATGATCATCTAGAGAAGCAAAAGTTTTGTTTATACATTGTCTGGACTAGATCGTAAAAAAATTCTTCAAAATTTCCATTTCATGAGATGCGACAACTTGAACCTATTACGGTTCCTTAGCAATAGGTTCGAAGGAATAGATTTCAAAAAAATGACATTGTTGTCTCAGCTGTCACAATGAATTTGTCGCATCTGTTTCAAAGGACAAGAATAGTCGTGCATCTGATGCAAAAATATCACTCAGAAAATTTCGAATTTTGGTTCCATAGTTTAAGCTCGAAAATTTTCGTAATATCAATCGCGATTCTAATACGGAAATCAATGAACAACTTGCTATTCTTTTCACACTCTTTTTAGAAAGAATTGCAAAAAAATTCTATAAATGGTAAAATGGATAGCAAGTGCTGGGCTCAAACGATTTTGTTTCATGCTTTGACACGACATGTACAGTTTTGAAAATAAGATCTTGATTTTGAACCACGATTGTACTCATTTCACTGTTCGAATCCACTTATTCTCTTTATGCAAAATTTTTATTTCTTGTTTATAATAACGTTCGGCCAAAAAAAAATACACTGATGAAATGTGTGAATTTGTTATATTTTGCACTTTAGTTAATGTAAAATTATTCTGCTTGAACACAGATTTTTTCAACACAATATCTTATAAAACGAGTATATTAGCAGTCTTCAAAAACGAATATATATCGAATCATTAGTTATATTTTGAAGCGTCAGGCAATCGCAATTCCTTTACGACGCCTTTGCCTGATGACAAGAAAAAAATAACATTTCTTTCGAGGACCATTTGTATGCAACTGGGAACAACCTCTTGGTTTGAACGAGATTTTTTGTCTAAGAAAATTTAAGCAAACCTCGATGTTATACGAGCCATTATATTCCTTATTTGTGATTTGTAGGTCGTATAAAAGGAAACTTGGCTGTCTTTTACAGACTAAATTTGCTAATATTTATTCTTCGGTCTGAACTGATTATTTAAATTCCAAATATTGCCAGTTTCTTTTTCGAATTTTCTTAACCATTCTTTTTTAAGTCTTTGTATTAGATTGCTACACATTTGGCTTCTTTCCCTACTTTGTAGAGAACAAATTTCAATTTTTAGACCTCCTCTTCTATTGCATCGAAATAAACAATTCTCATTCAGAATTTGTAATGGTTTTTCCAATCTACAAAAATCTAAGAAAGATCAGAATAAAAAATATCTTTATAAAATCTGTTATGATAAATGATGCATCATTAAAATGAGTTTAAAGATAATTATCGTAAATGAAATGCAAGAATGCTTTCTTTCTCCGCATTAATTTTTTCGAGGTATATAGTGAGTGTGAATTAATCCAATATGGATAAAGGAATTAATTCTATTTTTACCAACATTCTTGCAAACAATTTATATTCTTTTTTTTATCAGAATCGGTAGGAATATTAAAGAAATATAATATTAATACTAGCCTAAATTTCTGTCGTTCCTGCGAGAAGTATTTTTTCAATATTAGTCAATCCGTAAATGTATTTTTTACAGTAATACTTTCAAATAATGCTGAACACTTGCTGGATTAAAGAATTTAATTTTAATCATAATTACTTCACACAGAACATTTATAATGAAAAAAATCTTAGTGTTAAAGAAATCGCATTGTTTCTACCTTGTTCATCCTTCGCACTTGAAGCTGCATGTGTGAGCCGACCTCTAACGGATACATTTAATGGTCTTAGAAATTCCCAGTAATAAAGAGGACGAGCAGTTTCTCCTGAACAAGTCCATTTTTTTGGATCTATTATGCGAAACAGATAAACTTTATCACGGGAAAATTATTTATCTTTTTTCTTTGTTTTGCTTTGATAAAGGGAAAACGCACGTCACATATTTCTTACGTAAATGGAAAAATTATTTTTAAAAATATGAGAATGTCTATTTGTAATTATTAGTTATAAATCGTTGCAGCTATCTTACAAAAAATATATTATACACTTTCTTATCATGGTCATTGATAACCTTGCCATGACAGCCCTTTTCATATGAAAGGAGGTCATTTTTTCATTTCATATCGTGTCTCCACCGTCTGATTTGAAATATATCGATTTTAGGAATATGATCAAAAATGCTCAGTTGTAACATATTTTTGAATTTGGTTTTGTTCTGGGACTGAAGATGCTTCTGGTAATTTCTTGTCTTCCAAGGTGTATGTTGCCGAAAACATCATCAGTTTGTTTTCTACACTTATTGAAATGCTGGAGCTTAGATCAATCGGCTACTTTGGAATGTTCCTTCGGTTAATACCAATGCTATTGCAACACCCTAGATACTGCTCTTACCTAGAAACTTTTTTGTAAAACAAAACTTTACTGCATCTAGAATCTGTTCATCAAACTGATTGGTTACTCCCAACAAGCGTTTCATGAAAGCAAATTTCCCTTTCTATCCAGAGTTCTGGTAATTTTAAAATCTCTATTTTCACTAATTTTAGCGTGTTGTTGCCAAATGGTAAAACTGAGACGGATCAATGCAGTTACATTTTACATATGATACAGAACTAAAACGTTTTCTTTTAAATATTTTCCAGTGATAAAAACATTCATACAAATGCTAACATCACTTTGATGCTTCCTTATTAAAAGGTAAACACGTTTTACAAGTTTTTTCTTGAAGATTAGTTTTGTAGAAGGATTGGTGCTCCAAACAATTGTTTAACGCAAAAATGTCCAAGTGATGATATGTTTAAAGAGGGTATTATATCATCGTATAATTTTCTACCTTAAACAATACGATGCTTAACCATTTAGTTCTTCTAATTTGAATATCAAACGTGGTTGCATTCATGCCAAATTCCTTTTGTGTTGAGTCAAATGTGACTGTTTCTAAATTTATTGATATTAAATTTGGCTCTTGCTCAAAACTTCATACAAAGATGCATTTTTTGATTACTGTAAAGATTCATTAAGCAAAATAAGATTTTTTATATTGCAATTTTATTTTTGTCTTTTCACTCCAAGACGTGATAGATAATACGTTCTTGGTTGAATACGTAGGAATTTTGAGCATTTTCTTGTCAATGTAAACTTTCATATATTTTATGGAAATGTTTTAAATATTAGTGTATTTAATTTTCATCCAAAAACTGAATGTCTACTTTCTACCATCTCATGGCAGTCATGGAGCATTTTCTACAAGAACGTGCACAGAAATGCAACTTAGATGCATTTAGATTTGATGCTTAAATGATATCCAAATTCTTCAAGATCAGGGGGAAAATATTTACTTTCCATCTCTAAGAGTAACTTTTTAGATGGATATTTAGAAAACAGATTGACAAGCCAGGAACCACTGTGCCGTACTTTAATAAAAATCGAAATTTTCACCCATCACAAGCAAGAAAAAAAAATTATCATGGGAACTTGCTATCTAAGGCCTGAAGAGACAAACGGATAAAGTAGGTGTAAATCTAAAAAGGAATGAAAAATCAGATAATTGTAAATTGGTTGTTCAGCCAGTTTTACTAAAATTAATACTATACATCATTAGAAAGATTATGTTCCTATTTTCTTATGTTTGAAGTTAAAATTGTATTTTACGAGATTTTTTTGTAGAAATGTCTTAGGTAAGCATTTTTGAAGCTGTATTCTTAGCTATAATGTAAATACTATAATGGAATATATTCTGGAAAGTGAAATGTAAAGAGCAATAAATATAAGTGATTGATTATATGTTAATAATTTCTCAAATATGGATGTATGCTTGTATAAATATTTCAATATCTAATTATATGTATATATTGTACATATGTATAAATTGTTCGTAAAAAATTTTGTATTGTATTGTTCGTAAACTAATATGTATAAATTGTTTGTAAACAATTGTATTGTATTTTCGTAAACTAATAAGTATATATTGTTCGTAAACTATTTGAATTTTCTAAGCTGAAAGATTTTTTTTTATTTGAGTATAGTTTTCTGAAATAAACGCCTGTTTGTTATGAAGTTTTCTCTTTATTAAGAGTAATTTTTTTTTTTTTTACTATTTTAAGATGAAACGTAATTTTGCTTTTCTTTCTACCTTCGATACATATAGGACTTCAATTAATAGTTACTATTTGTTTGGTTTGAAACGGTAATGTATAATTTCTTTTCTATATTGAATTAGCAGAATTTCTTCTACAAATAATTCTTTAAAGACTTAAATTGAAATTCCTATCAAATTCATTTCAAACCGCTTGTATATTATGACTGATTTAATTTGTGTGTAATTTATAGAATGTAAATTTCTTGAAATAAAAGAAATGTCTAAATTTTAATTAGAAATATTTAATTTATTATGTTGAAACAAATATTTAAAAATTATAATTATTACGTAAATAAATATTAAATTATAATTAAACTGAATATTTATAAATAATTATTTTAAAATTATAAATTTATTAAAATGTATAATTATTTCAAAAAAATACTGCAATCAAATGACGATTCATTTAATGAATAAATCCAATTCTCCTGAGTTTCTTGTAATAAAAACCTTTAAATAAGTTTTTGGTAATCGCAGTTAGCTACGCGTTCTAAACACTTGATATTACATTTGAAAATAGAAAATTATAATATCAAGATAATTTATTTCAAAATGTTAGGTGTTGTAATAATTTGTTTTCAAAAATTATTAATCTTTAATAATATTAATAGTTAATTATAATAGTAATAATAGCAACAGCAATAGTTTGTTATTGAATAATAGTACTGTAATAACTTTTTGAAATCCGACATGAAAATACGAATGGTAAATTTTACAGAAGAGATCAGTGAATTTTGTCTAACTAAATTTGGTCCCATAGTTTATTTTATTGTAGTAAATGCCTAATTAATAGAACTTCCAAATTTTAATTAAATTTTTAATTAAAAATTAATATGAATTAAATTTTTTCAATCATTAATTTACTTTTTGGTGAATATTGCAAAAAATGCATTTTGCATAACGAAATTACAAAAAGCAACTTCCGCAATAACGTTTTACCTTTAAATTCTTTTTCATATTTCTGAATTTTTTTTTTAAATGAATTTAAATGTATATTTTTAGTAACATTAAACTTCAGTTTTCAGCAAGGAGATTTAGAATCGCGTGAACTGTTTAAATATTATCGCTTCGTACTCGAATGTCTTTCTGTCACCATTCAAGCGGTGCATTTTTTTGACAGTTTTAATTTTAAATGCTAAAAATGCCTACAGAATGTTAAAAAAATGACGATTAATTTTCAATGAAATTCAACTTAAAACAGTTGCATGCATTTTTTTTGGTAATAAAAAGGTGCATGAAGTAAGTGAATAATTATGCATCGAATTATCTTTTTGAGTGTAAAGGGTAAATGTTTTTGCATGCGTATTAATGTTGCTATACGATTAAGCGAATCTGAAAGATAAATTAGACACATGAACTTTAAATCATTTTAATTCGAAGCAACGCAAGATACTAGATTCGTATATCTTCAGATTACATTGAATAGCTCGATAAAGAAAATTTAATAACTTATATGACATTTTAAAGCTAAATTTATTTGATAGATATTTAATTTGGTTCATAATTTAATTTTGGTACTCCTACTTTATCAGGCTACGATGTCTTGGAATTCGTTTAATATTTTTAAGTGTTCGATTTTTGAGTATAAGATATCTTCCTTGCCCAAATTTTATTGCTTCAGTCTAAAGTGAGTTTGAAAACAAAAGTAAGGAATATTAAATAATTTTGTCATAAGGATGATAACATTAAAAAAATTAATTAAAATCTTGAGACAAACTTCCAGGTCCTTCTACTAGGGAATATTTCTGACTATGATGCAAACTATCATTTCATTGCACCTCATTGTTTTTTTATATAAATTCTTCTGAAAAAAAGAAAGCATGCATAGAAGGGTTTCGAAATGAAAAGCATCAATTTTCTAATGATACTTTTGAGTGTTATTCCAACTGAGTATTATAATGATAATTGCCCATTACTTCAATACGTAAGTTGTGCAAGCCATCTGTTGTTAAAGTTTTTAAAGGTACAATAGGCAGGCACGCTAGTTTTGAATTATGATATCGAAATGCGAATTAAATGTTTTATGTAAATTTACTAAATACACTAAATTTTGTAAATTAAATGAACGTAGACTAAATTATTCTATTTGGCACATAGATAAATGTCTTGTTGCTTTAAAAAAGTTACTAAAATTAACTTTTCATTGATATAAAAAATTCATTGCAAAAAATAATCATTTTTATGCATTTTATCTAAAAAATGCTGCAAAATGTACTTAAAAAGAAATTTTTTCTGTTTCAACTTTGAAATTTAGAGTCCTCTGAAGGTATTAAAAGCAATTTTTTTTTTGTTTGCATGTTATTACTGCTGTATTTTTAAGATTGAATTTGATAATAATTTAATTTTGATGATACAGATTTCATTTAATATTTTTAAGACTTTGTTGTTGAGTATTAAATACCTTTCAAAAATCTTATTACTAGAATTTTATATTAGTCTGAACGCGAAATAATGCAACGTCAAACATTTTAGTCATAATAGATTTTAATATTTTTTTAATACTATGTCTCCACTTTTAAAACAAGTTTTAAGTTCCTGCTGCAGGGAAATATTTCTCGCTACGATACAAAATATCTTTCCACTGTTTTTTTTAATCGAAGTTCTTGCGGAGAAGAGAAAATTGCAACTATTTGGCTGGGTTTAAATCAAAGGAAACAAGTGCACTTCATGGAAGAATTTGGAAATCAAAAGCGCGAGGTTTTTAATTATATCCTTCTGAATTATTTAATTAAATATTGTAGTAAAAATTAACCACACCCTCTTTATTGGAACTATTTAAGTTGTTTGTTGCTAAACTCTTTAAAGATGTTATATAAAATAGACTTTGGATGTCGGCAGTAATAGAGTGAATACTTTCTAAACATTCATAAAATGACGCTTTCCATCTTACTTGATAAAAGATGCAAACTCTCTTCTAATTCATTCGGCGAAATTCATGAATTATATTTTTCTTTAAAACTAAATTTTATTCATAGAATTAGGTTCAGCAGTATATGTTTTAAGAGGTCACATTTTTTTGTTAAAAAAGAACGTTTTAGTTTCTTGTCGTACTGAAATGCGTAATAGTGAATTGGCGCTTTAGATACAATAATGTTTAGCAATTGAACACTTTAAACGAAATATCAGTCACTGCACAAAATGGAGCTTATAAAATATTCCTTTTCTGAGGAAACAGGGATTTGGTTTAAAACTTATTGTCAGTAACATATTTTAAATGAATATTAAATAAAAATAGATACAAATTTTTTAAAAATCGAAATTTCTTTTTTATATATTTTTTCCTCAATTATCAATCAATTATTCGAAAAATCTCCATATTTCCAAGTAGTAGGTGTATGAAAAGAATTTAAATTTTAAAAAAAAATATTTCGCATAAAAAGTAAGAGTGGTATAATAAGGATTTAACACAAGATAATAATTTTTGATGTAACAGATAGAGTTATCTTACATTATACTCTGACATTTTTACACTACAACTGTAATAAATCAAAATTTCCCCATTGTTCTATACTCTTTAATTATATCTAAGAAATATGGTATCCATTTATTAATAAAGCTCTTCTTTCTGCTTCAGGCCTGATTATTGTTATTCAATAAATCAATTTCAGCTATTTTAAATTAGTTATCTGATTCTAAAGAATTTAGTTTTTTCTGTCAATAATTAAAGCTTTATTTGCGTTAAATGATAAGAAAATTTCGCCCGAATTAGAAAGCAAGCGTTTGTTCTATTTATTGAGAGTAGGATTAGCAGAATTCCTCACTCCCTCAGGGGAAGATTTGAAATCTGTTGTAAGCGATTACTCATAAAAAGGGAAACAGCTTAATAAATTTGACATTTAAATCAATCTAAACATTTAATACTTTAATGGTTTTTGAAAATAAATATTCCTCTTGATTACAGAAATTCTATGTGCTTTCAAAGACGTGCATTTTAATCGTTTTATAAGACGGAAAATTTGCCTTACTTATTTATAAAGAAGAAGATTTCATTTAAAAAAGAAAGTAAATTCATTCCTTTCAAATAAATTAATTTCATTTCTTTTTAATAACTGAAATTTAATTTTAGAAGAGATCTACAAAATTATTTTATCGAAAATGATTAAGTATAATGAAGAGATCTAACGTATTTTTAAATAAGCCTTGGAAATCTAGGGATTACTAAGGATCACTAATTACTAGGGATCAATTTTAGCATTAGAAAATTTATGGACACTATACTGGGTGCCCACAAAGCATTACATGATTTATAAATTTAAATAAATCAGCAATAGGAATAGGAAAAATAATTGTCTATCAATAAACTTTCAAGGTTAAATGCAGAAGTTTCAAATTTATGCTATAATTAATGCGCATAAATGATTTCTTCAGAGAAATTGTTCCAAGACCACTACAATCGCTTTAAAATGTGCATTTTTCGAAACCGAAATTACTTATCATACAGAAAAGTAAATTTTTATTTTATTTCAATGGCATTTTTATAAATTTTTATTTGTTTCAACGGAAATGAACGCACATGTCTCTAAATTATCTTCTAAATTACTGCAGATGATTTTGGAAGATTCATTTTTTTCTTGTACCAATTACAAATAATAACAGGTTGTTGTTGTTGTATGGTTTATTGGCACAAGAGCCATTTTAGGCTATACTGCGCAAACCTTACGGTAAATTCAGAACAGACCTTTAAACCAACACGATTTTAGAAGTTAGTGTAAGTAATTAAAACTCCATAAAAATGTCGATGCAAATATTATAAAACCATTTTAACGAAAGGCAATGATTAACTTAAATGCAAAATAATCATGCAATGAAGACGTATTTTACAAAAAAGGAAAAACAAACAGATGAAAAAGGTGTTAAATACAGTTGAGAAAACGAATTGCTCTTAAAAATTTAAAAATATTTGGGTGGTATTTCTCACCCACCAGGTCTTGCATGTTAAGAGAAGACGAGTTGAAAACAATATGACGATAAGCATTAAAATCAGGACATTCAATTAAAATATGTTTCACACTAAAAGCAATATGACAAGTGGGACAAATTGGCACCCTTTCACCCAAGATGAGATGACGATGAGTAAAACGGGTGTGTCCTATACGGAGGCGAGTCAATTTCACATCAACCTCTCGTATAGGGTGAACAGGCCATAAACCAACTGTAGGCATGATGGAATGAAGCTTATTCTCGGTCTTCAAATCCCATGTTAATTGCCATGTTGAATGAATATGTTTTATGAAAAATCTCTTAATGTCACAATATGGAAGTTTATGGGACAAAAAAGAGTCTGCAGATTTTGCCACGGAATCAGCTTTTTCATTCAGAGATGCCTACGTGACTCGGGATCCAACTAAACAGGATATGAAAACCTTCATTTTGTAGGAGACGCCAAGTAAATAGGATTCTAATCGCAATCGGATGCATGCGATTGCTGTAGTGTGAAAGTATCTCTAACGCACTCATACTATCGGTATAAATAATAAAGTTACTTTCAGGGAAAGGCGAAATTTTCTGAAGCGCACAGAAAATTGCCATCAAATCAGCACTGAATACTGAACAACAATTATGTAAACGATAGCTTAGTTTATCAGATGGAAGAATTATACCACACCCGACATGCCCATCTGATTTTGAGCCATCCGTAAAAATTGGTACAAAACAAGAATATTGATAGCGATGGTGCAAAAACAGGTGCTTAAAGACAGCTGGATCATTTGAAGATTTATCAAAGCCTGCTAAGGGATTCATGTAAGAAAATTTTGGGATGTCCCAGGGGGGAAAACACAATAATCTACAGTCTTAATTATAACATTTGAAATGCCTGATTCATGCAGAAGTACTTTCGTTCTCTCATTAAATGGGTGAATGTGAGAGGAACGAGTATCATATAGTCTGCGAAGATTAACTGGTAACTTTATATTAGAGATGGGATGGTTAGGAAAAGATTTTGAACGGAAATAATAACAGGCGGACAATTTTTTGCGTCTTAAATCAAGAGGTAGCTGGTTGCAAATAGAGTAGAGGCTGTCTACGGGAGAGGTACGAAACGCTCCGGTACAAATCCTTAACGAAGAATGGTGAATGGTATCCAATCGTCGCAGGAAAGAAGCACGAGCGGAACCATATACAATGCACCCATAATCCATGCGAGAGAGGATGACTGTTTCGTAAATATGGAGCAGAGATGTCCGATCTGCACCCCAAGATGTTTTAGAGAGTACCTTTAAAATGCTTAGTGCTGCCTCACATTTCTTCCGCAAGTTTAAAATATGAGGAAGAAAGGAGAGTTTTCTATCGAAAATTACTCACAGAAATCGTACCTCATCTACAACAGCGATATGCGCATTTCGTATTTCAATGACAGGATCTAGATGGATATTTCGTTTCCTGCAGAAATGAACGCATCGGCTCTTCTCTGAAGAGATAGTATGCCCGTTATTATCGCACCAAGCTACTACTTTATTAACGGCATTTTGCAATTGTCGCTCTATTAAATTCATATTGCTGCCCTGGCATGAAATCTGCAGGTCATCAACATAAATTGATGCCTAAACAGATGAAGGTAAAACAGATAAAACTTGACTAATGTAAATAATAAAAAGTGTAACACTGAGGTCACTTCCTTGCGGAACTCTTTCAGCTTGAATAAAAGAATCAGAATAAAAGTTGCCTACACGAACTCTAAAAGTCCGATGTGATAAAAAATTCTGTAAAAAGATGGGCAAGTTTCCTCTAAAACCAAATTTAAAAAGTGTAGAAAGTACTCCATAGCTCCATGTAAGGTCATACGCCTTCTCAATGTCAAAAAATATGGAGACAAGGTGGTTCCTTCTAACAAATGTGTTGCGAATTTCGGTTTCGAGTAATACGAGGTTATCATAAGTAGATCTACCTCTTCGGAAACCACTCTGCAACGGGGGAATACATCCTTGTTTCTCCAATTCGTGAATAAGGCGTGCATTGACCATTCTTTCAAAGGTTTTCCAATACCAGGTTTTAATATTGGGATCACAATAGCTTCTCGCCATTGTGAAGGGTACTTCTGTTCAATCCATATTCTGTTAAATAATAATAACAGATTCGAAAGGGAAGTTGTGTTCAAATGGCTGAGAATATTATGCGTCATTCCATCTGGTCCAGGGCTTGTATCATGGGCTTTAGATAAAGCCGTTTCCAGTTCAGGCATTCTGAATTTACAGTTATATGGACTGGTATTTTGGGCTTTAAAGCGCAAAGGCAACCGTTCCGCGCGATTCTTAGTTGTCAGAAATTCAGGGCTGTAAGGATCTATAGCGGATACTTGTGCGAATGCTTGACCGAGAATATTGGCAATATCTAAAGGGGCGGAATGCGCCATATTTCCTGTATTTAAAACAGGAATGTGGGTTTCACTGTATATCCCATTAGCAGCCTTTACTTTCTTCCACAAATATTTACTGGAAGTGGTGGATGTGATGGATGACACGAATTTAATCCAAGATTCCCTCTGACTACGTCGGCGTATGCGACGAGCAAGGGCTCTGGCACTCTTAAAAGCGACTAGATTTTCTGTTGTCGGATACCTTCTAAAAATATTCCATAGTCGTTTTTGGTTCTTATGACTGTCGCGACAAGCTTCGTTCCACCACGGTCTACGAAGTTTTCTTAGACGTGGCGAAGTCTTCGGGATGGTGGCATTTGCGGCACTTATTATGATATCAACGACATGTTGCACTGCTTCCGTGATGTCGCAAGTATTGACCATAGTCTCTGTGACATTTGCCAATCGCATAAAAGCACCCCAGTCTGCCCGCTGGAATAGGAAACGCGGAGGACAATGAGTCACACCACCTCTATCAACATGGGAGACAATAATAGGGAAGTGATCGCTATTATAAAGATATATGCTCACTGCAAAGGTCAGCAATCGCAGAAGTTCAGGAGAACATATGGCCAGATCAATTGTATGGAAGCTACGTGTGGGTTCGTGAAAGTATGTTTTTTCTTCGCTGTTCAGTAAACTGAGACAGTTGTTGGCAATAAACTGCTCAATCTGTCTCCCGCGAGAGTTTGTACTATTCGAACCCCACAAAATATTATGACCGTTGAAATCAGCAAGTATAATAAAAAGTGAAGGAAGCTGGTCCTTTAAATTGTCAAGGTCTTGCTGGTAGATGACATCATAAGGCGGTAAGTAAATGCAGCAGACTGTGACAAATGTTCGCACGTGAACTTGCACAGATATAGCCTGTAGAGGAGTATGTAAATTTAGTTGTGAGCTTGGATAGAGATTTCACGTGAAGATACAGACACCTCCAGAATTGCGAGAACCTGTGTCTGCATTTTTTCGAATACATGTATAACCGCGCAGTTTTATAGGAATGTTTGGTGTCAAAAAGGTTTCTTGAACACCAATATAAACAGGATGAAAGTTGTTAATAATGGTCTTGATGTCATGAAGTTTGTACCGAATGCCGCGACAATTCCAAAAGAGGAAGGTGCCCATTATGAAAGTCTTTTTGCACGGGAAGGTGTGGGAACAGTGTTCGGAGGTTGCGTGACATCGAACCTCATTTCAAATTCATCCTCCTCCTCAAATGGATGGAGTGAGATGATTTCGGAACTTTTTGATGTGCCACCAAAAATGAACGTTAAGTCCTTATGAGAAACACCTTTATCCGCAAGTCCCAGAGCAACAGAAATGCTTAAAGTTGTTTTTTTAAGTTTACTGGCAAGATCTTTAGTAGCCAGTCCACGTTTGGAGAGCTTTAGCTTGAGAGATTTATTTGATTTCTTTTTTGGTTTAAATGTGACATTTGGTTTACTATTATCAGGAGCACTATTCAGGGAAGTTTCAGTATCAGAATCAGACAATTTTACCTGTGTTTCTGTTTTGATGCCTTTTTTTTTTTTTTTTTTTTTTTTTTTTGTACAGTTTGTGCAAGAGCAGTTTTCACAATAGGAGTTTTGAACAGCGGATGCATAACTTAAACCAGGTTTGGGTGTTAATGCAACAATTTTGCGTCTCGCTTCGGGATACGATATATTCTCTTTTATTTTAATTGTTGTAATGGGGTCAATTCACAGTGACGTGTCAGGTACCAAACAAACCGTTTCTGCTCAATTTTCAACCGTTCTGCGCATGTCGGGATGTCTGCCGATAACGTTGATGAAACTATTGTTTAGTAAATGTTACGCTAGTCGATCAATTATTAAAAACTTCTGAATTTTTTTAAAGATATTATTTTGAATTATTTTCTCCAAATTTTCGTAGTTATATAATTTTATTTCTTATATTAAAATTTTAATTAGTATTTTCAATGGAATTATTGTTTTTGCATAATTAATTAACGTCGCTTTTTAATTCGTTTGGTGCTGCTTTATTCTTTCCTTTCCCATATCCTTCCCCCCTTTTTTTTATCCAAAGGATACATTTTGACAAATGACTATGGCAATGTTTTTGAAAAATTACATATGTTCTTTTTTTACATATTATTTAAATATTATTGAATGTTGGATCTTATAAATATAGTTCTTTTCAACAACAACAAAAATAAATTATTACTCTTAGATAAGTTAATATTTTAAAGCTTACTAATAAAATTATTACATTTTTTTTCTTATGTAATGATTTTTATTAATATTGAGACTTTGATGTTTTCAGTTTGCTCAGAGGAAAGAACATGAAATTCAAGTTAGTATATATTGAATAAATTATGCTTAAAATTTCAAATTATGAAATATAAAAGGTATAGATACCTTTTTTTTTAAATCTATGCAACTTATGAATCAGTTATGTCATTTTAATTTGTAGAGATCATTATAGGAAAACAAATAAAATTACAGTTTCATATTTTTTGTTTACACATTACTAAAAAAAAATAGATAGATAGATAAAATATATATGATAATTATTTGAAAAAATGTGATCAAATGGATGTTTCAATGTACTCACTAATTCAAAAAACTAAAAAACTATTTATCAACATTTATTTTTTTAGACACTTAGAAAAAATATAAACACAGTATGACAAGAATGTCAATGTAAATGATGAAATCAATTTTATTCAACAGAAACATTCTAAATACTAAACAGTTTTTTTTTATCATGAATAAAAATATTATGTTGAACAATATACTTTAAAAGTAGAACATTTATGAAATTTTATTTAATTATTTAAATGTTAAAGCTACATTGATAAAAATTACATTGAATGAATATCATAAAATAAAACATACAATACAATAAATTTAATAAACAAGAATAAGGTCATGATATATATATATATATATATATATATATATATATATATATATATAGCGAGAGAGAGAGAAGTTAAATAGGATATAAAGATGAGTTAGAAGAAACACTTTTATGATTTTACAGAATTTTATAATTCAAAATTGATATGTTAAAAAAATAGAAAAAAAAGTGAGACATGCCTGTAGCAATGAAGTTGGAAATAAAAATTATATAATAAATGCTGATATAGAAATTGATTTTCAATGAAAAGACCAGTATTTATTAAAACAGAAATCACTGAGGTGCACAATGGTATAACATGATATTATGATAAAAGTCCATTTCAGTTTAAATACAATAAACTATTGACATTTCATTTTTAACAATAGAAAAGTTGTTTGATATAAATTCACTTTGAATCCATCACAAATCTGCAAATGTAATTAGAAAACTAGTAATAATGCTTTCTGGAGCCATCCATTTTGCTCTTTTGTTATTAGACATGATTACCCAGCAATAACTGAATAATATGAATTACTAAAAGATAAAGAAAACTTTAAGGTTCATAATAAAAAAGAAAAACCTCACAATGCATTTTATTATAATGCCAAAAACTAAAAATCAAATGTAAAAATTATTTGATGTTAATTAATGGTTTTTATACTTAACTAATTTATATACTTAATTAAATGACATGTGTTTTCAAAACTTAAATATATACATTTCTTATATATAGCACTCAATTTATCAAATTAAGAGCACGTTTAATAAAACACATCAATTATATATATATTATAACAATCAATAAGAAAATTCAATTTTCAGTAGTTAGTAAAGATTGTACTTATTAAATAAATCTTTAATAAATTTATTCACTTCCACCTAAGTTTAGCATTATAGCAGTTGTTATTTTTGCAGCAAGAGTTTGTGTATTCTGGTAATTTAGTACTATGGAACGTTAGAATGTAATGTTTTGTTGGTTGAATTTGACCATCCCGTCTAATATTTATTTGACGTACCTGCGTGACTCCTTGAGGTTTAAGCTCTTTTGTTATTTCCTCAAGAGGGACATTGAACAATTCCCCACACGTAATTACTCCCTTAGTATAGTTCAAAGAATTATGAGGTGTAACTGTCACAGGAAATGTAGCCAAAGCTTTAATTTTAATGATTTGCTGTGCTTGCTTTTTAGAACTGACTTCCACCAGCAAATCACCTGAGCGCATTTTTCGAATGGAAGACACGTCTCCTACAGTTGCTGTAATAGCTTTTTGTACTAGAAAAGGAGAGATGTTATTAAATGATTCATTATTTTCGGACATACGTTTCATTATAAAAAAGGAGTCGAAATGATGAAAGTTGGTCGGTTGAAAGTTGACAAATTTTATATCTTTATGACGCTAACCGAAGGGAGATTTTTTTGAGGAGCCCATGCGATATTGAGAGCAATTCAGGCCTGACGGCACCACCCACCACGGAGCCCAACAAGGGAAGGCAGCCACCGGCTCTGGCCATCCCAGCCTCGGCACTTACCTTAGTGGTAGCTGGAACCTATACGCTCCGAGTTACCCACGGGGACAGTGACCACCCTTAACGCCAAGCTCAAGGAGTAACCCCTTCGCTTGATCCCAAGCAGACTAGCCACTAAGGTGACTAGCTACCAGCCGATTGATGCACAGGGGACCACAGTACACCACCCGTCTTTCTAATGGGTCGCCACGCACGGCCAACACGTGGGGTTTTGGCTGTCCATGAGAAGCAGGAAGCAAACAGAGTGGCGACAGCTTCTCATGGAGAGCTCCCTCGCTTGCCATCGAGGAAAGGAAGAGATACAGCAGACAGCAGCAGGTTTAGAGGAGTGGAAACATAAAGGGAGTGTAGATCCCTGGGTACCTCGGGATTGGGACACCCGTACTCACCTATAGTAGGCGAGTCCCTGAGAGGAAAAAATAACAGGAGTTAGCACTACAATAATATTGAAGCTAATTCAAGTCTTTTCCAGCCAATTTGGAATAGTGCAAAAAAAAAGTTATTATTCGTGAAGGATATAATGAGAACATAAAAATATAGGTTTTAAAAACCATTTTATTTGTATAGTAAAATAATGTAGCATACATTAGTTTAGAGAAAACCTGCAATTTTATAAAGAAATAAAGTCATAATGCAGTTATGAGGAAGAAATACATTCAAAATTCAAAATATACATGTGATTAAAATTATAATTTGCACAGAATCATTTCTTATCAGAATCTCATATTTTTAAGGCTTTATTTATAGCCAATATTTTAGATAAACGATATATGTCAGAAATTATTAGTATTATAGAAGTGCAACATTTTTTTCTTTGAAATGACTTAATATTAGAGATAATAAAAATATTTGTAATTCTAGTCTAGAACTTTAAAAATTATTTTTAAGCCATGTTGTCAGTGAATTTTTAAACGAATATCAAGCAACTAATAAAAGAACAGAAAACTTTCTATTGAAAAGAATCTATTCACTCTTAGCTTCAAAATTTGGAAATAAAATAAATGGGGAACTTAGTTTTTTTTAAGGTAGTAACAATTTATTCGTAGATAAAATAGCTTTTCAATGTTTTTTTTGGAGAGCAGACTATATTTCGAGATCGTAGAAGGATCCTCTTGCAAACAGAATTTTGATTTCGGGATGAGTATTGACGAAAATTTACTTACAAAAAGGCCCTTCACTAATGTATTTAACTTTGTTTTGTAATCGCTGCTATTTTCAGTTTCACTCTAATCAGTTTGATTTCCAGCCATCATACATCTTTACACGAACAGCTACTGTTTATTGTTATTTTCTCCCAAGTCGTTAAATGCTTCGTCTTCGTTCATTGCATTATAGACTTTCTGCGAATCTTTTAAAATAACTACTCTAATAATTTAAAAGGGTACCAGTTTTTCTAATAGTTCTGATAATTCTCAAAACATTTCCTTTTATATAAAACACTTATCGCATCATATTATACTTTCTCTTGTATTTAAAAGATTCGCAGATGGACACTTTTCTTAGCTTCGTTTGCTTTAAAAAGTAAAATAGGCTGTATTATTTCTTACATTCACCAAAATGTGAATCTATGGGCTAATACCTTTTGTTTCTTTATAGCCACAGCGAAAATAAAATAACCAGAATCCTGCAGCTTTTTACTTTTTAATATTATGCTCAAAAACTTGCAATTGGAATCCTCACATTTCTCTCTAAAATCCACACGCATCACTAACTTATCAGCCGGCCTTTATAGAGCATTACAGTTAAGCCATTTGTTTGAATATTAGATGATGTCACTATTCGGTAATCTTCATTGTATTTTAGAGTCTTAAAAGTTCTTCTACTGCATTGGAAAGAAATGTAATATCATAATTTTTGGTATTCATTGTTTCTACAGATTTCCACCAGAACAATTCTTTTAATTTCAGGTAGTAAGTCCAACTTTGGAGAAAGCATTTCTAATCAAATAATCATTGTACAGATTAGTCACTAATTTCTATGTAGTAATATTTGGTAATGACCTAAATGATTGATTTGAATTGCATGATAGGATTCGTATTCAGATAGTATCTATCTCAAACTGTTCGCAGCAACTTTAGAGTTGTCTCCTTTAAAGGTGTCAGGATCTGTTAAAGACCACAAGAGGACTAATTCGGAATTCGGCACAAGCAGGAGAGTGAAAAGTAATAAGACGTAATAAAACTAAAGTATAAAAAGGAAATAATAATAAAAGTAAATATCCAAAGAAAATAAAAAATAATGAACAATCTTTGACAGAAGACTAAAGAATAATTTTATAATGCACAAAATTAAATCTATGTAAATTAATGCTATTATATAAGTTTTGAAACTTATAAACATGCTAATATAAAACTAACAGATAGTTGATTAATCGAGAATTTCGTTAAAAACGTCATAAAATCATACACTTGAGATGCTAAAATCGTAGAACTAATTTCATCATTCTTGTTTTTTAAGTTTCACCTTTATCATGCTTTTCTTTCTGCTAGAGAAAAATGTATATTTCGTAGTAATCTATTTCGCTCAAATGTGGTAAAAATCTGCAAATTTAATCAGAGACCAATTGCTAATCATTAGGCATTAAACAAATGTCTAGATTAGTGCGTTTATTGGTTATTGCGTTCAGGATAACTCAGAATTTGACAAGTAGAGAATCCTCAACTTCAGGTAGATATTTTCATCCATTACTACGGTTTCTACTCGTAAATTCAATTAAAATATCCTTTACTAAAAAAGGGAAGCGTTTCTGGTCTAAAAATTGAATGCTATGAATTTCAGTGATTGATGCGCAGTGAAAGTTCGGTTAAAAACTCATAGTTCCAAATAGGATGCTTTTCTGGTCTAAATACATAATGCTACGAAATTGAGACATTACTGCGCATGAGCAACATGTGGAATTTAAAAATTATATTAATTCTATTGATATTTCAGATAAAAATTTATTCATGGAAGTGTAATCAATTTTATTAATCTGTGGTAACCTTAGAATTTGTTTGGAATGCACTATAAAAAATAAATTAAAAAGATGAAAAATATGTAAAAGTATTCATCGTCTCCCAGGTTCGAAGATGTAATCTGCAGAATGCTCCGAATATCATTGCTTCCCAATCCATCAAATCAAAAGCTCTACTGGTGCCATCTACATTTAAAAATCCAACTTCGATTAAAATATCATGGTATGAAACATAAGGCTATAAACTGGAGTAATTGAATCGCATACGCAAGATACGGAATTAAAAATTATATTAACTTATTATGTTTTGAGTAAAAAATTTACTTTAGAAAGTATTACATTTTTAATAATTCACAGTAACCTAAGAATCATTCTAAAATATAGTTTACAAAATAAATTCAAAAATGAAGACAAAAATACATGAAACTAGTCTTCATCTTTCAGATTCAATCCTCCAGACTGGAGAATGCTCGCAGCCGTTTAATCATAGAAATTACAAATTTTTTGAGCGCCATCTACATATATTTTTTGAAGGCAGTTTAAAAGATCATAGCTCGAAATAGGACGGGATTCTCTTGAAAAAGCATAATGTTATGAATTAGAGCAGATTTCAACCCATGCGAAAAATGTCGAATTAAAATATTGATATTTGGAGATAAATATTCATTTTTGGAAGTATCTTTTTCATAATTCATAGTAAATTTAGAATTAGTCTGGATAATAATTTTTAAAAAAATGAGGTTGGATTATAAAAAAAACTATTCATAGCCTTACAGATTCGAACCTTCGTTCTGCATAATGTTCTGCACTTCTGATCCAATAAAGTTCCAAATTTTTAGAGCGCCATCTACATTTATCCTCCGAAGTTATATTACAATCATAGCTTGAAATTGGTAGGGATTCTTGTTAAAAAGCAAAAATGGAGCGTTTTCAGGAAGATGCAGAAGATGTGCTGTATTAATTATATTGATATTTTGAAAAAAATTGTATTAATTGATATTTTGAAAAAAAAATTGTATTAATTGATATTTTGAAAAAAATTGTATTAATTGATATTTTGAAAAAAATTGTATTAATTATATTGATATTTTGAGATAAAAATTAATTTTTGAAAGTATAACCATTTTAATAATTCTTAGAAACATTTGAATTATTTTGGATTGTAATATACAAAATAATTTGAAAATGTGGACAAAATATATAAAACCTTCTATCGTCTTCCAGATTCTAGCATGCGCTCTGCAGAATGCTTTAAACTAGTGAATGAATAAAGTCACAAATTGTTCAAGAGCCATCTGCAATTTACCTTCGATATTAGATTAAAATATCATTAATTAGTTTTAATCAATCCCATCCTATTCCAGCTTGAAATAGGATGGGATTTTGAGAGTATGTGGAATATAAAATTTGTATTAATTAAATGGATATTTTGAGATAAATTTTAATTTTGAGAAATATAACCATTTTAAAAATTCTTAGTAAAATTTAAATTCTTTCGAATTATAAAGCACAAAAAAATTAAAATGAAGATGAAATATATAAAAATATTTATCATCTCTCAGATGCGAACATGTGGTGTGCGAATGCTCTGAAAAGTAATGCCGCTTATTCCATCAGTTCAAGCATTCTTCGAGCGCCATCTACAGTCAAACTTCTCGATTCTAATAAAAAATCATAGTTAGAAATAGAATGCGTTTCTGTTCTAAAAGCACAATACGACAATCCAATTCTAGTTTTAAATTCAGTGCGAATATGCTGTAAAAGCACAATGCTAAGAATGGGAATGACATCTGCACATATTCATGAACTTGACACTTAAAATTTCAAATAAATCTGTAAAAATTTTAAGGAAATATTTTAATTTTGAATTAGAAGGTTTCAAATGGTTCAGAGTAAATATAGAGTTAGTATTCGGAATAATATTAAACAAAATAATAAAAAATATGTAAGTTATTTTACAATTCCGAGACTCGAACTGAAGACCTGCAAATATGTTTATATATTTATGCAAATATGTTTATTTCGTCCTGTTATTCTATCCACCCAGCCACTTATTCCTTGAATGTCTGTCGGGTCATTGATTCTTAATATGACAACCCAATTCAAGTTTCATATACGGTGGGAATCTGGTCTAAAAGCACAATGCTTTTAGACCAGTATTTGTATTTTATTTTTTATATGTATTTATATTTTTATAAGGTTGGAAATAGCTCAGAGTAACTGTAGAATTATTATTTCAAATAATCTTTAAAATAAAAATAATATATATATATAAAACCATTTTGCAATTTCGAGACTCGAGCTGAAGATCTGCAAAAGTGTTCATTTCGCACTGCTACTCTATTCACCAAATCACTTGTTACTTTTGCTGGTCTACGGGGTCTTTGATTCTTAATACAACAGTACAAGTCTATTTTCAAATATGTTGGGAATCTGGTCTAAAAGCACAATGCTAGGAATAGGAATGGGTTCTGCGCATGTATATGAACTTAACACTTAAAATTGAAAATGAATCTATAAAAGTATTAACAAAAT
This sequence comes from Argiope bruennichi, assembly GCF_947563725.1. Classification (NCBI taxonomy): domain Eukaryota; kingdom Metazoa; phylum Arthropoda; class Arachnida; order Araneae; family Araneidae; genus Argiope; species Argiope bruennichi. The sequence continues at coordinate 98,899,003 of NC_079157.1, forward strand.
ATTTTATTTTTGAAATATAAGGCTTGAAATAATTCAGCGTAACTATACAATTAGTATTCAGAAAAATATTCGAAATAATATATATATATATATTATTTTGAATATTTTTCTGAATACTATATATATATAACCATTTTACAGTTTCGAGCGTCTCAATGGTCAAAGAGTGTCATTATAATTATCCAATAAAAGTTTTAAGACGGCGTCAATCTGGTCTAAAAACACAATGCTTTGTACAGTAATGAATTCTGCGCATGTGCGTGAACTTGACTCTTAAAATTTCGATTACATATAGACATATTTTGAAATTAAATTTTATTTCAGAAATAATTCATAGTAACTGTGGGATTAATGGAGAAAATTAGCTAAAATGAATTGGAATAGAAAAGGAAAAAAAACATATATGCTTTGTATATGAATGAATAGGAACATAATGTTTTGTATAGGAATGACTTCTGCACATTTGCATGAATTTGACGATTAAAATTCCGCTTAAATATAGAAATATTTTGAAATTAAATATTATTTTTGAAGTATATGAATTAGAATAATTCATAGTAACTATGGTATTAATGGATTATGGTATTAACTGGCTAAAGTAATATATATATATATATATATATATATATATATATATAGTTATCGGTTTCCCGACTCAAACTGAAGACCTGCAAAATTCAATGAAACGCCCTGCCGATCGCCAAGCCTTGTATACCGAGCGCGTCTGAATAGTCTAAGATTCTCAATATGACTATCCAATAAAAATGTTAAGCTAGGTATCAATTTTGTCTAAAAGAACAATGATAAATATAGGAATGAATTCTGTGCATGTGCATGAACTTGACTTTTAAAGCTTCGTTTAAATATAGAAATATTTTTAAATAAAATTTTAATTTTGATATATATGATTTCGAATAATTCATAGTAACTCTGGGAATAATGGAGACAAACAACTTAAATAAAATTTAAAAAAAATAAAAATATATAAGGAATTTTCTCGGTTTAGAGACTCGAACTGAAGACCTGTAAAACTTAGTGACACGGACTGCTGATCTATCCATCAATCCTCGTACCCCGCGAGCGTCTGAAGTGTCCGAGATTCTCATTACGACTTTCCAATAAGAGTTTTAAATAAGGTATCAATTTGGTCTCAAAGTACAATGATAAGAATAGTAATCAATTATGAGCATGTGCATGAACTTGACTCTTAAAATTTCAATGAAACATAGAAATATTTTGAAATTAAATTTTATTTCTAAACTATATGATTTCGAATAATTCATAGTAAATATGGCAATAATGGAGAAAATAGCTCAAATAAAATAAAATAGAGAAAAAATATAAAAAAATTTCTAAGTTTCGAGACTCGAAATGAAGATCTTCAAAACTCAGTGACACACTCTGCCGATCTAGGCACCAAGACTCGTATCCAGCGCACGTCTGAATGGTCTGAGATTCTCATTATGACTATCCAATAAAAGTAGTTTAAGTAGCCTACAGATATCTTTACTATACTTTATATTAAATCTATTTAAGTAGTTAAATTTTTAAAATCTGATTAAGTTTTGGAGAACATTTAAATGGTCTGCTTAAGTATAAAATATTCACTAACTGTATCCATTTTAAGTCGATCAATATCCTTTTAAATCTGAGTAAATTCTTAATAATGTAAAACTACTATCCAATTCTTAGTATTCTTGTATTAGCAGGAAAATTTATTATTAAATAGCTAATTTTCAAATCTAATTTTTCCTTAGTTTTATTCGGTTTAGTATTCTTCATTGGTTCGGCCAGCCAATCAATCAAGAATCCTCAGAATTTGAAAAAGCATTATTTGATCCCCATGCCTGATCACCATGGTGATTAATATGCTTTAAACGAACGGGTTTCTTTAGTTTTAAATCATAGTATGATTAAGTTAAATATGTTTGAAAAGTGCTTTTCAAGGAAAACATTAGCGGTTTATATTTTTCAAAATGTCGAATGGATGCGGTTAATTGTAATAGGTAAATTTTATGTTCATTTTCATTATTCTTCCAGTTTATAACTATTTCTGCTCTTTAAATATCATTTTCGGATTTATTTATTTTTTATAAAATTTCTTCAATGTTCATTCTCAATGAAATCATTTCAAAAGATTAAAAATATTTATTTTCTGAAATAACTATTTCAGCGATTTCTCTAAACAGGTCGAATTTAAGAGGTGGCCATTCTTTAAGTGGATGTCATAATTTAAAAACTGCTTTAATTTTGTTAAAACTCTTGGTTTACCTTGTCCTCCATTTAGTTTATAAAGATGGAATTTTGCAATTGATTATTCATTCGCTTACAGGTGCGCTGGAAATTAAACTTTAAGTAGTTTTCTGTTAATATACTATCTAGAGCTTATCCATTAAATAATGTAATGAAATTCCATATGTGTATACCATCTGGCGGTGAATTCGAAAAAAAATTACTTTTAAATTTATAATTAATTATTATAACAAATGCTAAACTAAATGGAAAATAGCTGAAATAAAGTCTTTTCGTATGAAAAAAAAAAAAAAACTGTCAATTTATTTTATTAATAAAAATGTGAATTGCATATGGGATTATATATTTTAAATTGAGTATTTATTAAATGTTCACATATTTCAATTTCTATGCTATAAATTTCTTGCTATTAGTACTTGCATTTGTCACAAATTTGTATATAAAGATTTCTTTTTCTGTATTCTAGATGTAGTTCTTTTTTTAAATTGAAACACTGTGATTTTAAACAAACGATTCAAATGGCCCAATTTAATTATATTAATTCTTGTTAAATCTAAATACTTATAAGCATAGGCAAGATATATCATAACCCTTTTACGAAAAATGCAGAGCTCGTTCATACATTTTCTTTAAATATATTTAGTAATATTGTTAATAATTCTGTTAAATTCTGTTAATATATCATTGTGACATTTTCAGAACTTAATTATCAATTAATGTAATTAAATTTTGATTCCATATCAGTTACGCCATCTGGAAGTGAATTAGAGAAAAAATATTTTATATTACTTTAGCATTATTTACAATAATATAAATTTAAAACTAAAAGATAGAAAATAATTAAAATAAAAAAATGCCTTTTCGTAAGAAAATAACTCTATTTATTTTAAGTAATTGAAATATGAATTGCAGATTTGGTTCATACTATATCAATTATATTGAGTCCACTTTTGAAATGTTCACATATTTCACTTTCAGTGCTATAATTTTCATCCTATCAATGTTTGTATTTATCACAAATTTGTAATTTTTTTTTTTTTTTTTTTTTTTTTTTTTTTGTATTTGAGATGTATTTATTTTTTTAAACAGAACCACTGTGATTTAAAAAAAAGTTTCAAATGACTCAATTTAATTATATTACTGCTTGACAAATTTAAATATTAATAATATTTGCAAGATACGTTCATAAATCTTTTACGAAAATGAATGGCTTGTTCATGCAATTTTTGTAATATATTTAGTAATTTTGTAAAATCAAATATCTTCAGTTTAAATCTGATATTTATATAAAACTCTTGCACTTTGCTTTGTTCTTAAGACTGTAAATCAGATTTCTATAATACCACTTTTGTGAAGTTAATATAATTTTATTTTCCTTTTTCATATGACTCATATCCCTAAGTACTCATATAGCAATCAAATAGAGCTGTAAATTTACAGTTAAACAATTCGAATGCCTCAAAATTCTTAATCAGTGCAGACTTCAGGAGGTGCAGTGTGTCATTAGGTACAATTTTAGATAGACCCGTTCTCACGAAAATCTGAAAAATTGTAATATATAGAAAACATATTTACTTTTATTAATGTCACACCTTTTTGCACCTATTTTGATTACTTTTCGTTGATTTCAATGATTTTATAAATGCGAGATGAAGTATTTTTTTTATAAAAATTATTTAAGAGAGGAAAATATAAATATCCAGATGTTAAGAAAAATTGCTTCAAACTTTAGTTTTCTAACACTACAAAGTTGTATTTCCAATATAAACGCCTTATAAAACAGTGGAAAGCAAAGGAAGTTTGCTTTTTCAAAATTGAAAAAATAAGTTTTTTTTTATATTATAGTGTTTCTTAATTCAAATTTTATTTCTTTATGAAAATTTATGAAATAAATATAAGCAAAACCCTTTTCTTTGTATTTAAAACTTATGAAAAATGCATTAAAATTTCATATTGTTTATTAAGAAATTAATCTTCATTGCTATTAGTTTTAATTTAAAAAAAGCAGTTTAAATGTTAAACAGGCAAAGCGAAATATATTAAATAAATATTATAAAAAAAGAAATATATATAAAACTATTATTTGGTAACGAGACTCGATCTGAAGACCTGCAAAAAGCGACGCCACAATCCACCGTATATTCCACCAGACCACATAGTCTACACACTTCGGAACAGTCTAAGATTCTTAACATATTTAACCATTTCTAGTTTGAAAAAAATGGAATATGGTAAAAAATCACAATGCTAAGTTTAAGGATGATTTTTGAAATCTTGGAACTAAAATGATCTTGGAACTAAAAATTTCTTTTATATTTATAAAATTATTAAGACAGATTTTATTTTTGATGTATTAGAATTTGAAAACTTCACATTAAATGTTAAACAGGCACGGCCAAAAATATTAAATAAATATTATAAAAAAAGAAATATATATAAAACTATTATTCGGTAACGAGACTCGATCTGAGGACGTGTAAAAAGCGTCGCCGCAACCAATCGTTCATTCCAAAAGGCTACACAGACTACACTGTATGGAACAGTCTAAGATTCTTAACATATTTAAAATTTCTAGTTTGAAAAAATAATGAATATCTTGTCAAAAATCACAATGCTAAGAATAGGCATGATTTCTGCGCATGTGCAAGATCTTGGATCTTAAAATTTCTTTTAAATTTATAGATTTCTAAAGTAAAATTTTATTTTTGATGTATTAGAATTTGATAACCTCACATTAAATGTTAAACAGGCATGCCAAAAATATTAAAAATAAATATTATGAAAAAATTAACATATATAAACTATTATTCGGTAACGAGACACCATCTATGGACGTGTAAAAAGCGTCGCCGCAACCAATCGTTCATTCCAAAAGGCTACACAGACTACACTGTATGGAACAGTCTAAGATTCTTAACATATTTAAAATTTCTAGTTTGAAAAAATAATGAATATCTTGTCAAAAATCACAATGCTAAGAATAGGCATGATTTCTGCGCATGTGCAAGATCTTGGATCTTAAAATTTCTTTTAACTTTATAGATTTCTAAAGTAAAATTTTATTTTTGATGTATTAGAATTTGATAACCTCACATTAAATGTTAAACAGGCATGCCAAAAATATTAAAAATAAATATTATAAAAAAATTAACATATATAAACTATTATTCGGTAACGAGACACTATCTATGGACCTGCAAAAAGCGTCACCACACCCCGTCGTTCATACCTCCTGGTCAACCAGATTACAATGTCCGGAACAGTCTATGATTCTTAACATATTTAACCATTTCTAGTTTCAAAAATAATGGAATCTGGTCAAAATTCATAATGCAAAGAATAGGGATTATTTTTGCGTATGTGCAAGATCTTGGAAATAAAAATTTCTTTTAAATTTATAGATTTTTAAAGTAAAATTTTAATTTTGATGTATAAGAATTAGAAAACTTCATATTAAATGTTAAACAGGCATGGCCAAAAATATTAAAAATAAATATTATAAAAAAAGAAATATATTTAAAACTATTATTCGGTACCGAGACCCGATCTCAAGACCTGTAAAAAGCGCCACCACAACCCATGATTCATTCCCCCTGGTCACACAGACTACACTGCCCGCAACAGTCTAAGATTCTTAACATATTTAACCATTTCTAGTTTCAAAAATAATGGAATCTGGTCAAAAAGCACAATGCTAAGAATAGGGATGATTTTTGCGCATGTGCAAGATCTTTGAACTAAAAATTTCTTTTAAATTTATAAATTTTTTTAGTCAGATTTTATTTTTGATGTATTAGAATTTGAAAACTTCACATTAACCCATCAACCGCTGGTGTTGCGTTGACATAACGGTCAATATAAATAAATATTAAAAAAAAATAACGATTAAACAAATTTTTGAATTAAACAGTTTTAGGTTAAAGGATATCACTACTAACAAATCAGTGATAAAATTGACTTAAATAAATTATTTTGCACCTAATAATCGATGTTTTACTTTAAGCATTTTCTTTTTGTTGAAATTTCCAAACTCATTTTTTCTTAGAAAAAATAAAAATTAAAAAGAAATTGGGGTTTGGCTGTGAAATACATTAGGCAAGATCACTCTTTGTCAGTACATTCCACAAAGCAGGTATTTCTGTGGGGTAGGAGGAGAAATTAAAAACATTAGTTGTGTTCGCGCAACGTCAGCAGAAAGGGGGTAGACTGTTGTCCTTCTTGAAAGATTTCATTTCAGTACTGTGCGTCTTATTGAAAGCAACATTTTTATCCTCTGTGGTTTAAAATGCGTAGTACAAGGTATCTTACGTTAGTAGAAGCTTTGGAAAAAATTTTCGAACAAAATTCCGATGACGAAGATGCAGATGAGACCGATATTATTGTCATACCTCTAGAAACAGCAAATGCTAGTGATGAAGAAGAAGGTAATGATAATATTTTAAATAACGATAATGAAGTTTTACCTAGAGATACTTCAGGGAAGTTGAAGTTCATGTAAAGAAGAAGTCAGATCCTCCCAAAAATTCTGCTAAAAAAAAAAAAAAAAAACGGAAAAAAGAAGAATTACGATGGACAAGAAAGGGCCTCAACCAAAAAATGAAGAAAAAGTTTTAATTGATTGTATCAAATAAATCATAGAAGATAAAACTAGTGCAGATACTTTCAATCTTTTTTTTTCAGATACTTGTTGTTCGGTAGAACGACAAATGTGTTGTGACAATAGGGTCAACGTTTGGAAAAATTGAATTACTAAAAAATGTTTCTCGATACTCTAAAAATCAGAAGAAGAAAATATTAGTAGCCCAACCTCACTGCATTGAGCAATATAATCAAAAAATAGGTGGTGTAGATTTGTGTGACAATTTTGCTTCCAATTACAGAATTAGTGTCCGTGGCCAAAGATGGTGGTGGCTGATATTTTCAAATTTCGTCGATGCTGCTCTAACAAATGCTTAGAGAATATATCAAGATTTCCTGAAGAAGGAAGTAAAAAGTCACTGTTGGATTTTAGACGACAGGTTATGCTTCATCTCTTACAGGCGCCCTTGGATAGTGAGAAAAATTAGAAAAGATCATCTACAGGACGTCCGAGGAAATTCAGCCTTACAAAACCAATATCCCAAGGACATTTTATTGTTAAGTTTACAGACAGTAGACTACGTTGCAAGTATTGCCACAGTCAAACTATTTATCGCTGCAATGTTTGTAAAGTTGCTTTACATTACAATAGTAGTGAAGCATATCATACTTGAAATTTATATCGCCTTATTGTTACATAATAAGCTTGTCAACTACATTTATTTGTTGGTTTTTTATAAATTAAAATTTTCAAAGAAGTGTTTTGACTATTTTACACATTTTAATAAGCTCACAAAAATTTCTCGTTTTTAAAACGTGAAGAAAATGCGGCGTAGCACTCGGTGGTAACGATCAACATTCGTGCTTCTTTTCCGCTGACGTTTCGCCAACGCAACACCCTGTATTTTTAAAGATAAGTGCAATTTTCTTATTTTTACATAAATTACTATTATAAGTGATCAAAATAATAACTTGTATTGTTTGCATCGAAAACAAATAATGATTTTCAGTTTTGGCGCTTAATGGGTTAAATGTAAAACAGGCAAGTCGAAATATATTAAATAAATATTATAAAAAAAGAAATATATATAAAACTATTATACGGTAATGAGACTCGATCTGAGGACCTGCAAAAAGCGTCGCCACAACCCATCGTACATTCCACCATGCCACACAGAATACACTGTCTGGAACTGTCTAAGATTCTTAACATATTTAACCATTTCTAGTTTGAAAAATAATTTAATCTGGTCAAAACGCTCAATGCTAAGAATATGGATGAATTTTGTGCATGTGCAAGTTCTTGGAACTAAAAATTAATATTAAATTTATAAATTTTTAAAGTAAGATTTTATTTTGGATGTATTAAAATTTGAAAATTTCCCATTAAATGTTAAACAGGCATGGCGAGATATATTAAACATAAATATTATAAAAAAAGAAATATATTTAAAACTATTATTCGGTAATGAGACTCGATCTGAGGACCTGCAAAAAGCGTCGCCACACCCCATCGTTCATACCAACTGGTCACAGAGACTACATTAACCGCAACATACTAAGATTCTTCACATATTTAAACATTTCTAGTTTAATAAGAAAAAAGAATCTGGTCAAAAATCACAATGCTAAGAATAGGGATTATTTTTGCGCATGTGCAACACCTTGGATCTTATAATTTCTTTTAATTTTATACATTTCCAAAGTAAATTTTTTTTTGATGTATTAGAATTTGAAAACTTCACATTAAATGTTAAATATGCATGGACAAAAATATTAAAAATAAATATTACAAAAAAAAAGAAATATATATAAAACTGTTATTCGGTAACGAGACTCGTTCTAAAGACCTGTAAAAAGCGACGCCAAAACCCATCATTCATTCCACCAGGCCACGCATACTACTCCGCACGGAACAGTATTAACATATTTAACCATTTCTAGTTTGTAAAATAATGAGAATCTGGTCAAAAATCACATTGCTAAGAATAGGCATGATTTCTGCGCATGTGCAAGATCTTGGAACTAAAAATGTCTTTTAAATTTATAGATTTTTAAAGTAAAATTTTATTTTTGGTGTATTACAATTTCAAAACTTCACATTAAATGTTAAACAGGCATTGCCAAAAATATTAAAAATAAATATTATAAAAAAGAAATATATATAAAACTGTTATTCGGTAACGAGACTCGTTCTAAAGACCTGTAAAAAGCGACGCCAAAACCCATCATTCATTCCACCAGGCCACGCATACTACTCCGCACGGAACAGTATTAACATATTTAACCATTTCTAGTTTGTAAAATAATGAGAATCTGGTCAAAAATCACATTGCTAAGAATAGGCATGATTTCTGCGCATGTGCAAGATCTTGGAACTAAAAATGTCTTTTAAATTTATAGATTTTTAAAGTAAAATTTTATTTTTGGTGTATTACAATTTCAAAACTTCACATTAAATGTTAAACAGGCATTGCCAAAAATATTAAAAATAAATATTATAAAAAAGAAATATATATGAAACTATTATTCTGTAACGAGACTCGATCTGAGGACCTGCAAATAGCGCCGCCACACCCCCTCGTTCATACTACCTGGTGACACAGACTACGCTGTCCGGAACAGTCTAAGATTCTTAACATATTTAACCATTTCTAGTTTGAAAAATAATGGAATCTGGTCAAAAAGCACAATGCTAAGTATAGGCATGATTGTTGCGCATTTGCAAGATCTTGGAGCTAAAATTTTCTTTTAAATTTATGGATTTATAAAGTAACATTTTATTTTTGATGTATTAAATTTGAAAATTCACATTAAATATAAAACAGGCATGGCGAAATGTATTAAATAAATATTATAAAAAAACAAATTTATATGAAACTATTATTCGGTAACGAGACTCGATCTGAGGACCTGCGAAAAAAAGCCTCCGCAACCCATCGTACATACCAACTTGCCACACAGACTACACTTTCCAGAAAAGTCTAATATTCTTAACATATTTAACCATTTCTAGTTTTAAAAAAAATGGAATCTGGTCAAAAAGCATAATGCTAAGAGTAGGGATTATTTTTGCGCATGTGCATCACATTGGATCTTAAAATTTTTTTTTAAATTGATACATTTCGAAAGTAAAATTTTTTTGGATGTATTAGAATTTGAAAACTTCACATTAAATGTTAAATATGCATGGACAAAAATATTAAAAATAAATATTATAAAATAAAGAAATATATATAAAACTATTATTCGGTACCGCGACTCGATCTGAAGACCTGTAAAAAGCGCCACCACAACCCATGATTCATTCCACCAGGTAACACATACTATACTACACCTAACAGTCCAACATTCTTAACATATTTAACCATTTCAAGTTTGTAAAATAATGGGAATCTGGTGAAAAATCACAATGCTAAAAATAGGCATCATTTCTGCGCATGTGCAAGATCTTGGATCTTAAAATTTCTTTTAAATATATAGATTTCAAAAGGAAAATTTTATTTTTGATGTATTAGAATTTGAAAACTTCACATTAGATGTTAAACCGGCATGGGCAAATTTATTAAAAATAAATATTATAAAAAAAGAAACATATTTAAAACTATTATTCGGTTACGAGACTCGATCTCAGGACCTGTAAAGAGCGCCGCCACACCCCCTCGTTCATACCACCTGGTCACACAGACTACACTGCCCGCAACAGTCTAAGATTCTTAACATATTTAACCATTTCTAGTTTCAAAAATAATTTAATCTGGTCAAAAAGCACAATGCTAAGAATAGGGATGATTTTTGCGCATGTGCAAGATCTTGGAACTAAAAATTTCTTTTAAATTTATAAATTTTTTAAGTCAGATTTTATTTTTGATGTATTAGAATTTGAAAACTTCACATCAACCCATCAGCCGCTGGTGTTGCGTTGACATAACGGTCAATATAAATAAATATTAAAAAAAATAACGATTAAACAAATTTTTGAATTAAACAGTTTTAGGTTAAAGGATATCACTACTAACAAATCAGTGAAAAAATTGACTTAAAAAAATTATTTTGCACCTAATAATCGATGTTTTACTTTAAGCATTTTCTTTTTGTTGAAATTTCCAAACTCATTTTTCTTAGAAAAAATAAAAATTAAAAAGAAATTGGGGTTTGGCTGTGAAATACATTAGGCAAGATCACTCTTTGTCAGTACATTCCACAAAGCAGGTGTTTCTGTGGGGTAGGAGGAGAAATTAAAAACATTAGTTGTGTTCGCGCAACGTCAGCAGAAAGGGGGTAGACTGTTGTCCTTCTTGAAAGATTTCATTTCAGTACTGTGCGTCTTATTGAAAGCAACATTTTTATCATCTGTGGTTTAAAATGCGTAGTACAAGGTATCTTACGTTAGTAGAAGCTTTGGAAAAAATTTTCGAACAAAATTCCGATGACGAAGATGCAGATGAGACCGATATTATTGTCATACCTCTAGAAACAGCAAATGCTAGTGATGAAGAAGAAGGTAATGATAATATTTTAAATAACGATAATGAAGTTTTACCTAGAGATACTTCAGGGAAGTTGAAGTTCATGTAAAGAAGAAGTCAGATCCTCCCAAAAATTCTGCTAAAAAAAAAAAAAAAAAAAAAAAAAACGGAAGAAAGAAGAATTACGATGGACAAGAAAGGGCCTCAACGAAAAAATGAAGAAAAAGCTTTAATTGATTGTATCAAATAAATCATAGAAGATAAAACTAGTGCAGATACTTTCAATCTTTTTTTTTCAGATACTTGTTGTTCGGTAGAACGACAAATGTGTTGTGACAATAGGGTCAACGTTTGGAAAAATTGAATTACTAAAAAATGTTTCTCGATACTCTAAAAATCAGAAGAAGAAAATATTAGTAGCCCAACTTCACTGCATTGAGCAATATAATCAAAAAATAGGTGGTGTAGATTTGTGTGACAATTTTGCTTCCAATTACAGAATTAGTGTCCGTGGCCAAAGATGGTGGTGGCTGATATTTTCAAATTTCGTCGATGCTGCACTAACAAATGCTTGGAGAATATATCAAGATTTCCTGAAGAAGGAAGTAAAAAGTCACTGTTGGATTTTAGACGACAGGTTATGCTTCATCTCTTACAGGCGCCCTTGGATAGTGAGAAAAATAAGAAAAGATCATCTACAGGACGTCCGAGGAAATTCAGCCTTACAAAACCAATATCCCAAGGACATTTTATTGTTAAGTTTACAGACAGTAGAAGACTACGTTGCAAGTATTGCCACAGTCAAACTATTTATCGCTGCAATGTTTGTAAAGTTGCTTTACATTACAATAGTAGTGAAGCATATCATACTTGAAATTTATATCGCCTTATTGTTACATAATAAGCTTGTCAACTACATTTATTTGTTGGTTTTTCATAAATTAAAATTTTCAAAGAAGTGTTTTGACTATTTTACACACTTTAATAAGCTCACAAAAATTTCTCGTTTTTAAAACGTGAAGAAAATGCGGCGTAGCACTCGGTGGTAACGATCAACATTCGTGCTTCTTTTCCGCTGACGTTTCGCCAACGCAACACCCTGTATTTTTAAAGATAAGTGCAATTTCCTTATTTTTACATAAATTACTATTATAAGTGATCAAAATAATAACTTGTATTGTTTGCATCGAAAACAAATAATGATTTTCAGTTTTGGCGCTTAATGGGTTAAATGTAAAACAGGCAAGTCGAAATATATTAAATAAATATTATAAAAAAAGAAATATATATATAACTATTATACGGTAATGAGACTCGATCTGAGGACCTGCAAAAAGCGTCGCCACACCCCATCGTTCATACCAACTGGTCACAGAGACTACATTAACCGCAACATACTAAGATTCTTCACATTTTTAAACATTTCTTGTTTAATAAGAAAAAAGAATCTGGGCAAAAATCACAATGCTAAGAATAGGGATTATTTTTGCGCATGTGCAACACCTTGGATCTTATAATTTCTTTTAAATTTATACATTTCCAAAGTAAAATTTTTTTTGATGTATTAGAATTTGAAAACTTCACATTAAATGTTAAATATGCATGGACAAAAATATTAAAAATAAATATTACAAAAAAAAAAGAAATATATATAAAACTGTTATTCGGTAACGAGACTCGTTCTAAAGACCTGTAAAAAGCGACGCCAAAACCCATCATTCATTCCACCAGGCCACGCATACTACTCCGCACGGAACAGTCTTAACATATTTAACCATTTCTAAATTGTAAAATAATGATAATCTGGTCAAAAATCACATTGCTAAGAATAGGCATGATTTCTGCGCATGTGCAAGATCTTGGAACTAAAAATGTCTTTTAAATTTATAGATTTTTAAAGTAAAATTTTATTTTTGGTGTATTACAATTTCAAAACTTCATATTAAATGTTAAACAGGCATTGCCAAAAATATTAAAAATAAATATGATAAAAAGGAAAATATATGAAACTATTATTCTGTAACGAGACTCGATCTGAAGACCTGTAAAAAGCGCCACCACAACCAATGATTCATTCCACCAGGTAACACATACTATACTACACGGAACAGTCCAACATTCTTAACATATTTAACAATTTCTAGTTTGTAAAATAATGGGAATCTGGTCAAAATTCACAATGCTAAGAATAGGCATAATTTCTGGGCATGTGCAAGATCTTGGATCTTAAAATTTCTTTTAAATATATAGATTTCTAAATTAAAATTTTATTTTTGATGTATATAAATTTGGAATCTTCTCATTAAATGTTAAAACGGCATGGCCAAAAATATTAAAAATAAATATTATAAAAAAAGAAATTTATATAAAACTATTATTCGGTAACGAGACTCGATCTGAGGACCTGCAAAAAAAAGCCTCCGCAACCCATCGTTCATACCAACTTGCTACACAGACTACACTTTCCAGAAAAGTCTAATATTCTTAACACTTTTAACCATTTCTAGTTTAAAAAAAAAATGGAATCTGGTCAAAATGCATAATGCTAAGAGTAGGGATTATTTTTGCGCATGTGCATCACATTGGATCTTAAATTTTTTTTTAAATTGATACATTTCGAAAGTAAAATTTTTTTGGATGTATTAGAATTTGAAAACTTCACATTAAATGTTAAATATGCATGGACAAAAATATTAAAAATAAATATTATAAAATAAAGAAATATATATAAAACTATTATTCGGTACCGAGACTCGATCTGAAGACCTGTAAAAAGCGCCACCACAACCAATGATTCATTCCACCAGGTAAAAAATACTATACTACACGGAACAGTCCAACATTCTTAACATATTTAAAAATTTCTAGTTTGTAAAATAATGGGAATCTGGTCAAAATTCACAATGCTAAGAATAGGCATAATTTCTGGGCATGTGCAAGATCTTGGATCTTAAAATTTCTTTTAAATATATAGATTTCTAAATTAAAATTTTATTTTTGATGTATATAAATTTGGAATCTTCACATTAAATGTTAAAACGGCATGGCCAAAAATATTAAAAATAAATATTATAAAAAAAGAAATATATTTAAAACTATTATTCGGTAACGAGACTCGATCTGAGAACAAGCAAAAAGCGTCTCCGCAACCCATCATTCATACCACCTGTTCACACAGACACTGTCCAGAACTGTCTAAGATTCTTAACATATTTAACCATTTCTAGTTTAAAAAATAATGGGAATCTGGTCAAAAATCACAATGCTAAGAATAGGGATGATTTTTGCGTATGTGAAAGTTCTTGGAACTAAAAATTTCTTTTAAATTTATAAATTTTTAAAAAAAGATTTTATTTCGGATGTATTAAAATTTGAACACTTCCCATTAAATGTTAAACAGGCATGGCGAAATATATTAAACATAAATATTATGAAAAAAGAAATATATTTAAAACTATTATTCGTTAACGAGATTCGATCTGAGGACCTGCAAAAAGCTTCGCCATAACCCATCGTTCATTCCACCAGGAAACACAGACTACACGTCCCGGAACAGTCTAAGATTCTTAACATATTTAACCATTTCTAGTTTTAAAAATAATGGAATCTGGTCAAAAGACAACAATGCTAAGAATAGGGATGATTTTTGCGCATGTGTATCACCTTGGATCTTAAAGTTTTTATTTAAATTTATACATTTCGAAAGTAAAATTTTATTTTTGATGTATTAGAATTTGAAAACTTCACATTAAATGTTAAACCAGCATGGCCAAAAATATTAAAAATATTTATTATGAAAAAAGAAATATCTTTAAAACTATTATTCGGTGACGAGATTCGATCTGAGGCCCTGCAAAAAACGTCACCAGACTCAATCGTTCATACCACCAGGCCACAGAGACTACACTCTCCGGTCCAATCTGAGATTCTTAACATATTTAAACATTTCTAGTTTCAAAAATAATGGGAATCTCGTCAAAAATCACAATGCTACGAATAGGGCTGATTTTTGCGCATGTGCAATATCTTGGAACTAAAAATTTCTTTTAAATTTATAGATTTTTAAAGTAAAATTTCATTCTTGATGTATTAGAATTTGAAAACTTCACATCAAATGTTTACGGGCGTGGCCAAAAATATTAAAAACAAATATTATAAAAAATAAATAAATATAAAACTATTATTCGGTAACGAGACTCGATCTGAGGACCTCCAAAAAGCGTCGACGTAACAAATCGTTCAAACCACCTGGTAACACAGTCTAGTCTGTCCGGAACAGTCTAAGATTCTTAACATATTTAATCATTTCTAGTTTGAAAAATAATGGAATCTGGTCAAAAAGCACAATGATAAAAATAGGGATGATTACTGCGCATGTGCAAGATCTTGGATCTAAAAATTTCTTTTAAATATATAGATTACTAAGTAAAATTTTATTTTTGATGTATTAGAATTTGAAAACTTCACATTAAATGTTAAACAGGCATGGCGAAATATATAAAAAATAAATATTATAAAAAAAGAAATATATATAAAACTATTATTCGGTAACGAGACCTGATCTGAGGTCATGCAAAAACCGATGCCGCAACCAAACTTTCATTCCACTATACCACACAGACTACACTGTCTGGAACAATCTAAGATTCCTAACATATTTAACCATTTCTAGTTTGAAAAATAATGGAACCTGGTCAAAAAGCACAATGATAAGAATAGGGATGATTATTGCGCATGTGCAAGATCTTAGAAATAAAAATTTCTTTTAAATTTATAAATTTTTAAAGTAAGATTTTATTTTTGATGTATTAGAATTTGTTCCTATTAAAAGTTAAACAGGCATGGCGAAATATATTAAACATAAATATTATGAAAAAAGAAATATATTTAAAACTATTATTCGGTAACGAGATTCGATCTGAGGACCTGCAAAAAGCGACGAAAAACCCCATCGTTCATACCTCCTGGTTACAGAGACTACACTCGCTGGAGCAGTCTAAGATTCTTAACATATTTAATCATTTCTAGTTTCAAAAATAATGGAAATCTGGTCAAAAATCGCAATGATAAGAATAGGGATAATTTTTGCGCATGTGCAAGATCTAGGAAATAAAAATTTCTTTTAAATTTATAGGCTTTTAAAGTAAACTTTTATTTTTCTTATATTACAATTTGAAAATTTCACATTAAATGTTAAACAGGCATGGCCAAAAATATTAAAAATAAATATTATAAAAAAAGAAATATATATAAAACTATTATTCGGTAACGGGACTCGATCTAAAGACCTGCAAAAAGCGTCGCCACACAACATCGCTCACACCACCTGGTCACAAAGACTACACTGTTCGGAATTGTCTAAGATTCTTAACATATTAACCATTTCTAGTTTAAAAAATAATGTGAATCTGGTCAAAAATCACAATGCTAAGAATAAGGATGATTTGTGCGCATGTGCAAGATCTTGGAACTAAAAATTTCTTTTAAATTTATAGATTTTTATAGTAAAATTTCATTCTTGATGTATTAGAATTTTAAAACTTCACATCAAATGTTTACAGGCATGGCCAAAAATATTAAAAACAAATATTATAAAAAAAGAAATATATTTAAAACTACTATTCGCTAACGATACTCGATCTAAAGACCTGTAAGAAGCGACGCCACAACGCATCATCCATTCAACCAGGCCACGCATACTACACTGTGCGGAACAGTCTTAACATATTTAACCATTTCTAGTTTGTAAAATAATGAGAATCTGGTCAAAAATCACATTGCTAAGAATAGGCATGATTTCTGCGCATGTGCAAGATCTTGGAACTAAAAATGTCTTTTAAATTTATAAATTTTAAAGTAAAATTTAATTTTTGGTGTATTACAATTTCAAAACTTCACATTAAATGTTAAACAGGCATTGCCAAAAATATTAAAAATAAATATTATAAAAACGTAATATATATGAAACTATTATTCAGTAACGAGACTCGATCTGAGGACCTGCAAATAGCGCCGCCACACCCCCTCGTTCATACCACCTTGTGACACAGACTACGCTGTCCGGCACAGTCTAAGATTCGTAACATATTTAACCATTTCTAGTTTGAAAAATAATGAAATCTGGTCAAAAAGCACAATGGTAAGAAAAGGGATGATTATTGCGCATGTGCAAGATCTTGGAAATAAAAATTTCTTTTAAATTTATAAATTTTTAAAGTAAGATTTTATTTTTGATGTATTACAATATGAAAACTTCACATTAAATGTTCAAACGGCATGGCCAAAAATATTAAAAATATATATTACAAAAATGAAATAGATATAAAACTATTATTCGGTAACGAGACTCGATCTGAGGACCTCCAAAAAGCGCCGACGTAACCCATCGTTCAAACCACCTGGTAACACAGTCTACACTATCCGGAACAGTCTAAGATTCTTAACATATTTAATCATTTCTAGTTTGAAAAATAATGGAATCTGGTCAAAAAGTACAATGATAAAAATAGGGATGATTATTGCGCATGTGCAAGATCTTGGATCTAAAAATTTCTTTTAAATATATTGATTACTAAGTAAAATTTTATTTTTGATGTATTAGAATTTGAAAACTTCACATTAAATCTTAAACAGGCATGGCGAAATATATTAAAAAAAATATATTATAAAATAAGAAATATATATAAAACTATTATTCGGTAACGAGACTCGATCTGAGGTCATGCAAAAACCGATGCCGCAACCAAACTTTCATTCCACCATACCACACAGACTACACTGTCCGGAGCAGTCTAAGATTCCTAACATATTTAACCATTTCTAGTTTGGAAAAATAATGGAATCTGGTCAAAAAGCACAATGATAAGAATAGGGATGATTATTGCGCATGTGCAAGATCTTGGAAATAAAAATTTCTTTCAAATTTATAAATTTTTAATATAAGATTTTATTTTTGATGTATTAGAATTTGTTCCTATTAAAAGTTAAACAGGCATGGCGAAATATATTAAACATAAATATTATGAAAAAAGAAATATATTTAAAACTATTATTCGGTAACGAGATTGGATCTGAGGACCTGCAAAAAGCGAAAGAAAACCCCATCGTTCATACCTCCTGTTTACAGAGACTACACTCGCTGGAGCAGTCTAAGATTCTTAATATATTTAATCATTTCTAGTTTCAAAAATAATGGAAATCTGGTCAAAAATCGGAATGATAAGAATAGGGATAATATTTGCGCATTTGCAAGATCTAGGAAATAAAAATTTCTTTTAAATTTATAGACTTTTAAAGTAAAATTTTATTTTTCATATATTACAATTTGAAAATTTCACATTAAATGTTAAACAGGCATGGCCAAAAATATTAAAAATAAATATTATAAAAAAAGAAATATATATAAAACTATTATTCGGTAACGGGACTCGATCTAAAGACCTGCAAAAAGCGTCGCCACACAACATCGCTCACACCACCTGGTCACAAAGACTACACTGTCCGGAATTGTCTAAGATTCTTAACATATTTAACCATTTCTAGTTTAAAAAATAATGGGAATCTGGTCAAAAATCACAATGCTAAGGCTAGGCATGATTTCTGCGCATTAGCGAGATCTGGTAATTTTTTTTTTTTAATTTATAGATTTTTGAATAAACTTTTGCTTTTGACGTATAAGAATTAGAAAAATTCACATTAAATATGTTATGATATACAAAAAAATGTTATGAAAATGAAATATATGTAAAACTATTATTCGGTTACGAGACTCGGTCTGGAGACCTCCAAAAAGCGCCGACGTAACCCCTGGTTCATTCCACCAGGTAACAGATATTTCAATTGCTGGAATAGTTTAAGATTCTTAACATATTTAATCATTTCTAGTTTGAAAAATAATGGGAATCTGGTCTAAAAGCACAATGCTAAGAATAGGCATGATTTCTGCGCATGTACGAAAACTTGATATTTAAATCTTCTATTTAATTTTTAGGTATTTTAAAGGGTTTTTTTTTTGTATAATAATTGGGAAAACTTATTGTAAATGTTAAGCTAGGATGGGGAATAATATTCAAAATTAATAAAAAAAAAAGACGAAGTTGAAAATTCTCTATAACCATTCCTTTCTAACTTAACATCTGCAAAAATCATGGAGACAATCTTACACTATATCCGCCAGGAAAATATTTCTCTGCACGTAAAATCTTTGCGTTATAACAATAAGAAATTCGGTTTCTGTGTAGGTCGTTAATAGAGCTTTCATTATGGCAGATTCCTGTACTTGTAAAAATTTAATGTATATAAACGAAATGTGAGAAATGGTTGGAACATATTTCTATATATGAATAATGGAATTAAAAACCATTATGCTCATAGAGTTAGCAGTTATCTAATAAGCACACATTTCACATCATAACTGTTGTGTCAATAAGCATGATTTTCGAATTACTTGAATCTTTATAAATTTCTGAAAGTAAAGATGGTAATAGTTACTTAAATTTGCCTAAATATTCGGCGATTACTTCAATAAGCGAAATATTTAAAGTATTTAAATATATTCTTTAATGCTTAACAGATTGTAGTTATGATTACTGTTTGAATCTTTTAATAAATAGTACATCCGAATGAAAGAATCAATTCATTTTTATTTTTATTTACGATATAAAGATAAAATTATATTCTGTGATTTGCATCTTTTATAACTTAATACCATAATACACTCTTCGGAATGAAATGAAATGTAACAAAAGAAAATAATATTTTTAATTATATAATTTCTATACTACTATTATAAATGTGAAAGTTTGGATGGATAGATGGATGGATGGATGTTTGTTAGTCAATCACCTCAGAACGGTTGAACGGAATTGGATGAAATTTAGCACAGAGATAGATTATAGTCTGGAATAGGACATAGGCTACTAACTATTCCGGTTAACTGAGTGTTTAATTTTTTATTAATTAAAAACTAACTTTCTAGCCAAATATCTGAGGCCAAATCCCGCCCGAAATGAGCAATTTTTTCAAAGGGTTCTGTTTATTTTCTTGGTGTTTGTTGCATTTAAAATTAAACATTGTTAATTAATCGATTTTTCGGATTCATTCTGAAGTACTTTTAAATTAAAACAAAATAGATTAAATAAAAAAGAAAATTCTAATCTGCATTGCGTTACCCCAACTGGCGTAGAAAATTCACGCATGCGCAGTGTGTTCTGATTGTTGACAACTATATTTTCATTTTAATTAAGAGTTAAAAAATTATGTGTATTATACTGTTGTAGCTATCTCAATCTCGATCGATAAATAAAATAGACTTGACTTGATTTTAAAGAAATACGGACTCGATGTTTTACTTCATTTCAGGTTACAATGTAAATCAATTGTTTTTAGGTTAATTCTGTGTTTGTAACTAAATTGGGTTTATGTTAATTATACATTTTTCGCATACACTTATAGTTTTAAGTGCATCGGGTTTTAGGTTAGTTTTATTTATTTGTTTGATAGTTTTTCGAAATGCCCAAAAAACGCAAATCTAATCTTTCGAAGAGGAGTAATAAAGCTCGGGCTATGAAAGTAGCTAGAAGACCTGTTTGCAATTTTAGTGAGCACTTGCAGAATCCAAAACCCCTCCAGCTGTGGGATAAATACAAGGATGCTTTATCAAAAGATATCGTGCATAGGCTGGATGGCACTCACAATAACCGAATCATTAACGAAGCTTTGGTATTGATTGAGGATAAAAGGATTTCAATATCTGGAAAATGTCTCACTGATTTCAGCCTACCGCCACCGCAGCAATGAGGAGAAGTATCAAGCGAAGTTGTGAAGGACCTAAACTACGACACCGCGATATTAGAAGCGCAGGTCAATGAATTGACACCACGATTATTTTCCGAGCAGCATCAAATCTACGAAACGATTTTGAACCGAATAAATAGTGGAGAAGAGAGATTATTCTTTCTTGACGCACCAGAGGGTACGGGTAAGAACGTTTGTGCTGAATCTCCTGCTAGCCCAACTCCGTAAGGATCGCAATATAGCTCTGGCTGTATCTTCCTCAAGCATTGCTGCAACTTTGCTTAACAGTGACCATACTGAACATTCCGTTTTCAAATTGCAGCTTAATCTTGCAAGCGAACATACCCCAACATGCAACACCACCAAAAAGAACGACCAAAGACAGACACTGCCGAGTGTTGATCAGATCGACATTCCTCATACATACACATCAAAATTTCCACGCGAACGAAGTCGGGGGTAAAATCTAGTATATATATATATATATATATATATATATATATATATATATATATATATATATATATATATATATATATATATATATATATAAACATACATCCAGAATTCAATTCGATTTTTGGAAGCTAGTAACTGATTGCTAGGGATTTATAGCCAATTAACGTTTCAGGGATAACAAGATGAATTCAGTAAAAAAGGTTAAATTCACTCCAAAGTTTAATATTTCTTTACTATTATACGAGAGAAAAAGAGAAATCAACGAGAAGGTTTCAGGGAGACTATTCTAGCTGGTTTTCAAAGCTTTTTTAAATGATTTGACTCTATTCAAACAGATAAAAAAAGCATAAGTAAGGATCTTCTCATTTGCAATATTTTTATTGCAACTAAGAGTAACATGTTTCCTTTCTTAGATCAGAATTTCAATGGTTTGAACATGGTATTCCTATATATCTCAGGGTAGTTACTTTATGACCAAAAATATTGGCTAGATTCTAAATTCACTCGGTTTTTTTTTTTTTTTTTTTTTTTTTTTTTTTTAGAAATGCCGGAGGTATTCAATTATGCACAGAAAATGCTTGATCATAATTTTTAGTTTAAATTCCGGTAACCACTGTATTTTAAAGATTAGAAATTACTGAAAAATAATGATATTTTTAATAACAAAACACTAATAATGATTGAAATGATTTTAAAAAAATCCATGTATTTTTCTTCTTATAACATGCAGAGTTTCACCAATTATACGAAATTTGCTAAATATGTGATAATATGCTAGCATAGCAACATTAAAATTTACTATACATTTTCTGAATATTCGAAGAAATATTAGTAGTGACAATGAATAATTTGCAAATGCACTTGTGCTCAACGTGGTATTTTTTCCCCATAATTTTCAAGATAAATACTGTGCTTATTTGAAAATGCAAGTTAATTACCATCATACTTCACAACGGCCTCGCCACTGTAATAAATTGATTAGTTTTCAGTTGCACTTTAAGAGTCGTAAAATATTGAAACTTCGAATTGCACTGAATTATACGGATATCGGAAATATACTAAACACCCTAATAGTGCTTATAACCATAAAAAATAAATTCTATTAAAAATTTAATTACGATTTAAAACAACAGTAATTAAAGCTAGCAAACGAACAAGAATGATTCCATGGTGAGAAAAAGGGGTAAAAATCGATTTATCAATATTTAAGAATTGATAAAAACTGAACAAATTAAAATTTTCTAGTAAGCAAAGTACATTACTGAAGAAAATATGAAGCAAAGCTAACACATTTTTCGATCAAGGACTTTTAATATCACGAAAAATTATACTAGAGAGAGTAATAAAATATTTCAATTCATACAGCCATTTTAAATGCAGGTTCTATAATGAAATAAAGTTTAGATCTTATTTATAATTAGCTGCACACTTTTTTTTTACTTTTTCGTAGAGGAGCTATTTAAAAAAATAGTGTAATATTGAAAAAAAATTCAATCTCGAGATTTTGAATCATCTCGTTCCACACCTCTGAATTCGAAAAACAATTTTGGAAAATGTTAGTCTGTGACAAAGATAGCTCAAAAGCGCTTTGATCTAAGATAAAATATAGCATATGATTTTTGAATCAAATGTTGAGTAAAATCTATTCAGAGGAAGTCTGCATTTTCTGGTTCTCGAATATAAGATATCATGTTAAATGCAAAGTCATGGAAGCCAAATGAATAAAATTCTGTCGACAGATTTAACATCTACAGTGCCGACATTTGTCAAACTTTGAGCCAATTAGGGGGTGAACATCTATACGTACCTACAGATTTTAGATAACTCAAAAATGCAATAACTAAAATATGTCAAATTAAACATGCGATTCCATAGCTATAGTTATGTGGCAAATGTTTTCAGTCGGTTGAAAATAACGAATCTAAAACACGAATTCAATTTTCAGATACTATCAACCTGCATGCTCGGGATTAATCAACAAAAATAAAAGAATAAGCCGATAGATTCAGTAAAAAGGCTTTTGATTAATATTTCGCTATTATTGTGCGTCAATGCCAAGCAAGGCGTTATCTGGAATATAATATCTATTAGATAGTCTATGAATGAGCAGTCTCGATCAAAAGAAATAAAGCATATTTAAGACTCTTTACATATTCACAGCTGCATTAAAAATATTGCATAACATGTTTATTTTTTTATAATCTGTTTGGGGAAACGCGTCTAAAATCGCGACTCAACTTTATTGGAAAGTATGCGATAAAGATTGAGAGACTGTCCCTGTTGGTTTTGATAGTTGCGTAAATGGTAAGGAAAAGCAGACTTTTTTTTTAATCGTAAAAAACAGACATTTATTCATTTAATTATCATTTTTAATTTAATGAAGTGCAACCGGTAGCATCTCTCACAGACTTTTGGGATTTATAATGTTAGTGAAGTTTTAGAAATCAGTAAAAAATGTTGATGTTCACAAAACTATAAAGATTAAAATATAAAAACTGAATACTACAAAATTATCAAACGAGATTTTATTTACAAAATTAAGTAATAATACTGAAATAAGACAATACTTTCAATCGTTAATATAACATTGAAAGTAAATACATATAGGAATATAAAAGTACTCTGATATTATGTACAAAATATATACAAAATAAGCATACAAATAGCATTTATTGCATTCATATTAAATACATTCATTTGAAATAAAGATAATATATAAAGATAAAAATATTAACAGAAAATGCATGCGAAATACCAGGAGTTGGTTGAAATACAGAAAAAAAATGAGGTAAAGTAACCTTAATGATATCGACAATGCAGTTTTTATGAATTATAACAATATTATGAATTTCAAACAAAATATTCCAACAATATTTTTAGAAATTCAAAGAAAACTAGCTTGGAAGTTTTGCAATTTATTTTGTGATTTTATAAGACTTTCTACAAATTTTAAATATTTCAAAATTATTAAGATTGCTATTTTTACATTCATGGTATGTTTCAGGTTTGTAACACTAAAATCTTTATTTCTTGACGCTCAGAGACATCCTGGAATTTCCCAGATTGATAAAAATCCGCTGATCCTTAAAACGTAACTATCATTTGATTGATTCGTTTAGCTGACTTTCATTTTTTTTACGAGGGGTGTAATCTAGCAGTGGGAGAAATCGACTTCAAGATCCATAATGATAAAAGAATTAGACTAAACATTTAAGTTAATCAAATACTAATTTAAGACATTAATAAAAACGTATGTCAGAATTATTAAATTTAATAGTATTATTAGATATAAAATTTCTATTAAAGAAAATTTAAGCTTTTGTCATTTATTGCATCCATTCTAATCGGTATAGCATATTATGACCTGCTACAATAACATGATTGAAAGTTAAGCAGTGGTATCTAGATTTCCGAAATATTTCATATACAAAAATGCTATCCATATGTAATTATACTCCCAACTGTAGTTTTTGGAAATTTTTAAGATTCTTTTAAAGCATATCCATCGCCATGTTGATCAGGCATGGCTATCAAATGCTTTTTCTTAATCTGATGGATTTCTGATTGACTAGCTAGCACAGCCATAAGTCATCCTTTGTTTGAAAACCACCGAAGAAGAGCTTTCAAATTCCTTATATATATTTTTAATGCATTTCTAAGTAATCAGAATTTTAAATTTTAAGGATAATTACAAAAAATTATGCTTATATTTTGCTTCTAAAAACATTATGCTCATCTATTTTTTTTTATAGTAAACTAAGCAATAAAGGATATTATAATAAAGAATTTGTAATGGATGCAACAAATGGAGGTGTGATTTGACGATATATTTTGCTTAAATAATTATGAATAAGTATTTAAGAAATAGCTGAAATTTAAGTGTTAATGCCAGAAATTTAAATTATATTGCAGGTTATTGTTTGATGGTTATAATTTAATATCTTAAACTATGTGATTTTAGATTTAAATGTTCCAGAACATCGAGGTAAGGAATAGCCATTTTATCACAAAACTCAATCACGTGTACAATACTAATCACAGAATTAAAAATATTTCCTAATTCTAAAATATACAATTTAATTCAGACACAACATCAATGTAGTTTTTTTTTTTTTTTGTGAGATATTATAAAGCTTCCAGATGTCAATTATTTGTAACAAATATGACGTATCATAGAATTTACTGTTGGAAATAAACTTCCTATCTTATTCTTTCTTTAACAAACTTTATCCTCAGATTCCTTTTAACACTGATTATTGAATGTTTTTTCAAAGCTATTATTAATATATCATAGCACAATCTATATAATGGCACAATGCAATAAAAAGTAATGATTCATTTTTGAGGTCGTTCCCCTTTTCAAACTCTTTCATTTCTGTATATCCAGCTCTTTTGAACAATTAAAATTAAAACATTTATTTATCCAATTCTCTCCATATCCATTTACAAAAGGTGCGCAGAAGTATCAATATTTTTCATCATCATTTCAGCAAAGACTATCAATTATCGTCAACACATTTTATTTTAGAGCATTAATCATTAAGAATTCAGACTTAATGTTTGTGATATGAAAAAATTCATTATTAAAAGCAAATAAATGTCTTAAAATTTTAGTAACTTTGATTCTTAAAATATGGATGACAAGTTCTTTGAACATAAATTCTGAACAATAAGTAAGATAAACACACAAGACTGAAATTACTTTTCCGACAAATATACAAATATAAGGAATAATTTCTTACATAAATTACACATTCTTTACAAAGCGATGCTATAGTAATTGAGATTTTTACGATACTCTACTATTTCTAGTTTTACAAATCAAATCATTTAGTTGAAATTGAAAAAAAAAAGTCCCCCCCACCCAATTCTATGAGAATTGAGTGAATTTATAGAATATCAATATAACAGCAATAATACACATACATTCACAAAATTATCAAAATTCAAGACTATTGTTTTATCACAATTTTAAGTGATAGTAACATACTCGCAACCACAGACGACAATGGATGAAGTAAATGTAAACATCAAAAGCTCCAATGAAAAGAATGACAGTCATTCTGATGCTAGCTTTTTGAAAAAGATAAATCTGCATTTTAAAAATGCAAGCCCAAAACTTAGAATACAATATATTTTTAGAAATTAAAATAATCTCAAGGAATAAAACTAGAAGTAATTCGAGTTCCTGTAATTTGGACATTTCGATTGATTGTTAGCTCTCACATATAAACTGAAAATATTAGTATTGTATACAAAAGTAGATTAGCTGCATAATTATTTATTTTAATAATTTGGAAGCAACAACGAAGGAAATATTTAAATACTATTTATCATGACTTTCTATTTGAGGAATTTTAGCAATATCGATTCTTACCAATATGATAGTCCAATTTTTAACAACTCATTATGAATCTGATCAGCTAAACTCAGCCTCAGAGAGTGAGTCACGAGAAAGCTTGAAAATGATATTAAAGCTAAAAGCAGAATAAAATATGTGTTTTTAAAATGCTGAAAAACTGTATCGAAACAGACTTATTGAACTTGCTTATACAAAAGCCGTGAATTAGACTCCAACAGATTTCGTTTTGTTATTTTAGACAAAATTTTTGATAAATAGATTTTAAAAGCAGATATTAATTTAAATGCTAAACATTCATATTAAATTTGAGTTTAATAACTCGTAGCAATAGTTTGAAAATAAAATATTTTGTAAAGTATCATTTCAGAGCATGAAAAATAAACATTCAACACCAGTTTTTGCAGGTGGTCATTATTTTAAAAGATAGTAGGAAAGCCTGAGATGTGCTTCCATTTCGTGATAAACGTCGGCAATGGTCACAGTTGCGTATTAAAACGAGATTTACCTTTTAAGTTTAGGAAATCGAATTTTTTCCTCACCTGTAAAGTTTCGGATCAAAGCAATGTAAAATAAAATTTAAAAAAAAATCAGTGCACATAGTTTTAAAGAAAGACAAATTGTATTTCCCTCGGCTGCCAATTCGAGTTTATAATTAGTAGTAAAACATCTTAATAGATTTTGCAAGAGTTATAATTCCAAAGGTTCCCAAGCTGTCAGCAAAAAATACTGTTCGATGTTGCTCCATTGATATGCATGTAAGAGCCATGAACTCCAAAGTCTTGATGTAGATATAAGATCATTTCTTAGCAATGTTGAGACAGATCCATCTTATTCTAAACTTCTTGTAACATTATCTGAAAAGAAAATGTTAATTAATGCAACTTAAAAATAAATGTATTCGTTTTAATGAACGAAAAAACAATAGCAAGAGCAGTGATTTGCCGAAGTTAACTATACACAAATTTATCAAAAAACAAGGTTTCTGTATCAATACCAATGACTACATTAGATAATTTTTTAAGAATATGTTTCTGGTGTATCAAAATATGGAATTGAAACTCTTCTCTTAAATATTTTAAATTATAGTAAAATTTATTTAATCACTAAATATTTCTATTAAGATTAATCTATTTCCGTGGCCTCTGCATGTATCAGATCAAAGCAAAAGTAAAATGCAGTGCAAGCGATAAGTGCGTATGAATACACATTTTCTTTAAATGACAAATATTTTCATTTTCGGTTTAACATTTTTATTTTGGCACTAATGAATTTCAACTTACCAAGTCCTTGAACTTTAGAATTGTCTTCGTATTCCAGATTAAATATTTTTTGCACATCTTGGAAATCTGGCCTCGATCTAAGATTGGTCTAAAACTGAAAATAGTGTCTGAATTTAAGGAATCATTAGCAACGTGTGAATAGTTTTTCTCTGTAGCATAATAATCAGCAAACGATGATGAATCCATATAACTATGGGTTCATTGACGTTAGATTCGACTTGAGTATAAATGCAGAGACGTGCATTCTAATTTTCTTTTCTTGCAACATTTGAAGGATTGCTCAGGCCAAACACTTGAAACAAAGTACGGTACATGGCATTTATTCCCTAATTATGTAAATATACGGAATATTTATTAGCTTCAATCCCACATAATTGAAGCATGCTTATTTTTATATACCAAAAAAATTTATGGTTACTGCATATATCCAGGTGTGTTCTTTTGATCGAAGCTATTGAATAAAATGTATCTATAAGCCGGAATGTTAACCAGTCAAATTTTGTAGAGCAAATCAATTTCAATTTTCATAATATGTCGTACGTTGCAAGTAGTTAAGAAGAAAGGTAATATCAAACACTGAAAGTGATAATATAGTCGAAAACTGATACTTCTGCTTCTTCACACAGTATAAGTTCTTTTAAAGTCTTAGTCGTAGGGAAATATCTGAAGAAAAATTACTTCCAAAGTAAATCTAAGAAAGAATGTTTAAAATTTTCGAACTGTATAGATTTCAATTCCTGTAATAGAAAGTTTGATATCAAAGACTCAAGACTTTAATCCTTATTCTAACTCGGTTTGTTCCGTTTCCCTGAGTGTTACTCAGAAATTAAATATTCTTGATAGCTTATTTCCAAACAATTTTTTTTCCTCCTGTTATTTCTTCCAAATTCTATGCGAATTTCATTACCAAAGCAGATCAATACATTTTTTTTTAACATTTTAAAATATAAAAACTATATAAAGGAGTAGGAAATATGTAAGCTATTCAGAAGCTCAACATTGTTTTATTTGTGCATGCCATTCATTTTCAGGAAGATTTTGAGTTAAGTCAGCAATATTTCTTTTCTATCGCTGACTTCATCAGCGAGCTTGTCTATGACAAGTGAACGAAATAACAGATAAAAGAAATACCGGTTTTTTTTTTCTTTTACAGAGTTAGTTTAGATAGTTCAATAGATCAACTATCATCTGAATATCTAGAAATTTCATGATTTATTAGATCACTTATGAAGAGTCTTATAAATAAAAAATAAGGTGTATTTTATGACGAAATCCATTCCTTTCTGAAGACTGCTTTAGAGTTTCATTTGCTTTGAAGTTTGTGAAGAATTCATGGCAAGTTGACCTTTTTATACTTATTTATCCACAATCGCTTTAGAATGTCACAGGTGTACAGGATACCTCGGTCATAGATTGCACTAGACAGATCAATCAATTCTGGAATCCTTGGGGAAAAAAAACAGCTGTGACATCAGGAAATAAATGTTAATTATTCATTCAGACAGTTTCAGGATATGATTGTAATGCATTTTAAAAATTTTTGATTTCATAAAATTGGAATAAAATGCAACTTTGAAAAATAAAAAGGGAAAAGAATGAACAATTTATCAAATAAAAGGATTTCGTTGAAATATTTCCTTACAGTTGAGAATTCAACATTTTATGTAGATTAGTAGCTAAATAAATCATCTAAAATGGATTTTATTTGATTTAAAAATTGAATTGATAGCAATCGTTTAATGTTTCATCTCATTTTCGTTGCTGCTTTAGGGATTAATCATTTCCTTAAAGAAAATGAAATCATTTCATTCTAGTTAAAATCATGATATTCGTTTTGCCGTCGAACACGATAAAAATTAACACGAATTTGTTTCGGAATTATTTTGAATAAACTCAAATTCTAAGTCCTAGGCATCTACATTTAAGTGAAATTCATTCTGGCTTTACGTTTATCGAATTACCATAGCTCAGTTCATTAAAAGTAATCAACATATACGAGTTCATTAAAACGAATCAAATATTTGTCCATATACTTGAGAACTGACCCATTCCAGTTTCGATGCACGATTTGGATACAACCAACAAATCCACCCTTATATAAAAGTAATTCCATCTTAATGTGCAGATTCGCTTTCCATACAATTTATGTTTTTATTTATGATACGTTAATAAATACATGGTTCTTTTATGACATCGATGTTCGAAATTGTGTCGAATTGCGAATTGGAATGTGGCATAATGCCTGCTATAGATGGATATTTACCAGAAATTAAGTAGAAAGAATGAGATAAGCGCTTAATTTTGTATTTGAGTGATAATACTTTGAGACCAAAATGAGATCGGGTCAAAAATTTAAGGCTCTTGAGATTATTTCAAGAAGAAATTTAATACAAACTTCATAAAAGAAATACTGGAATTTATGATTCTAAATGAACGAACTCAAGATAGAAAACCGTTAATAGAAGAAATTGATAACCGTTAGGTTAGAATCATTTCTGGAGTTAAAACAGCTGAAAAACAAAGGAAAGATAAGATTCGTGTTCTGAAAACTATCCCTTAATCTTAATTTCCGGTTACTGAAAATACATGAATATTTAAAAGAACAGAAAAAAGCATTCATCATTCAAAAATAACAGATCGCTGCTATTTGATATCCAATAATCATTAACCATTCCTGTCAATATTTTTTATTGATTTTTAGAACCCAAAATCATTAATTATTCTCTGATATCGAATCGAAATTCATTGCTTAAAAAATTCCCATGAAAGGTTTTTAACTTCATCAGATTTAATGTGAGCTCCTATTTAATTTCAAGATTGTATTATCAATATTGGAGGAAATCCAAACATGGTTTATCTTACGTTTGTGACATCTAATCGAAGATCAAAGCTGATAATTATAGAGAAGTTTTTTCTCTTATCTACAGCAATGTTTCCTTTAGAGTTGTGAACTATCACTCTA
Source organism: Argiope bruennichi (assembly GCF_947563725.1). NCBI lineage: Eukaryota > Metazoa > Arthropoda > Arachnida > Araneae > Araneidae > Argiope > Argiope bruennichi. Next base: position 98,930,161 of record NC_079157.1, read on the forward strand.
GTCAGCTAAATTTTTGCTCTTACTTATGGATTTTTTTGGATTTCATACTTAGCTATTAAACCTAAAGCTAATTCTCTTGCGAAAAGGCCTGTGCTGCGCTCTGTCTTACTTCCGCTCAATGTACAATTCTTTGTCGATTCATTCAGTTTTCCATCAAGATTCTTGGTAAAAGTTTGAGATTTGCAACAATTAGACATTTCATTGGTAGATATGAGCACAATTTCTAACATTGTAGCTATAATCATATTGTAAGAAATAAGAAAGAAACGCGCTCAAAAAATGGTACACTTTTGAGATGGGAAGCAACTTTTATACAGAGCGGTTTTACATTTTCATTCTATTAAGTAGAAATTTATCTCATAATATACATGTCTGTATTTACTTTTTACTGAAATTTACTGCATCTATCGGAAGGATAAAACTGACTTATTAGAATCTGATGCGTCAAATGGCCTTGACATATGAAATATATTGTAGATTTATATAAATACACAAAATTTGTTTTGCATAATACTGATACTTTTGTACCTGGAAAATACTTTGTTTTATATGCTGAACAAAAACTGTCTATAGTAAATTTAGGAAATGTTTTAAAATATAGAGAAAGATAATTCAAGGGTTTATTTTTTAATAATTCAAAAACTTTGAAAAGACTTCCTTTAAGCTGCCGGGCTTGATTTGTCTATAAACGAGCATTCGAATACTAGGGATTTCCGAAAACAAATTTGTTCAATATTAGACAGGACAGATTAAGATTCCTAAAGTTTTATATAAAACCATGAAATTAAAAGATTTTAATCTATGATTGGTATAGAATGCTTGGGCCAAGCTTTCTAAAGTAGAAAAATTAAGACATTCAACTCTGTAGTTTGCTGAATACAACTCTAAAATCCGTGTTAAATCCTAACTAAGCTTGAGATTCTCCTAACTTCTCTAATATGAAAAATTCTATTAAGTAAAATTGACATTTAAATAACCATTTAAGTTTAGGCTTTATAATCTGATTTTTTATAAAAACGTATCATTCCGAAAATATTGCAGGCATTTTTCATTTTCGAGACCATCATGTAGGCATTCTTAAATGATTCACTTCCAATGAATTCTTATTTTTACCCATACAAAAGACATATCCGTTTGAAATATTTAGTTTAATTATAAATGAATGAATGAAATATTCACAGAAATTCGAATTTTAACATCGAAGTAACAAATTATAAAGAAAAAAAAAGTTCGCTGAACTGTTCCTACGACCCAAATTTTCAGATCCTGTAAATAAATGAAAATTCCTTCAGGGGTGTAGGGGTGTATTTTTTTTTTTATTTTCTTTGGCAAAGGGAAGAAAATTTCGAGTAACAAGCTTTGATTTACAAGAGCTTATCAAATTAACCCTAAAAACATTTCTTTGACATAATTTTTCAAACAAAACTTAATTATGACATTTCGTCCTTAAATTAGGACATTGCTAAGAAATAAAATAATTATCTCACAAAACGCTTCTGTACTCTGACCCTCCACCTACCAAACTACTCTCTCTCAGCACAACTCATAATAATAACCCCTTTCTGACATTCCCAATATTTTTGACTGCGAAACACCAGCTAATACAGTTCCATTCATTACCCACACCGCCACAATACCCGAATTTTCAGCAACACACACACGCGCACTTACCCACTCCACCACAATACCCGAATTTTCGCCACCATACACACATAAACCCACTCCCCCCCCCACTCTCTTCATAATTCCAATATGTCTCACCAATTCCGCCACGACACTCGAAATCCCAACACCACATACACTCATTACCCACACCACAACGGCACTCGAAATCTAAACACCACATACACTCATTACCCACACCGCCACGACACTCGAAATCACAACACCACATACACTCATTACCCACACCGCCGCGACACTCGAAATCCCAACACCACATACAGACATTACCTACACCGCCACGACACTCGAAATCCCAACACCATATACACTCATTACCCACACCACAACGGCACTCGAAATCCCAACACCACATACATTCATCATTACCTACACCACCACGACAAGCGAAATTCCAACACCACATGCAGTTATGCACTCCACCACGACCGCAATAGTTCCAATACTACACATATTACCCATTCAACTACGAATCCCACTGTTCTAACATCACATGCATGACGAAATCAACTAGGATACCCGCTTTCACTATCATAAGTATTACTAACTCCACCAAAACACCCACAAATCCACTACCATCAGCATTATCCATTTCACCACGACCCACACAATTCCAGCACGTTTCCTACATCAAAGTGACCCACACAGTTAAAATAGCATACATTACTTACAATACAATGGATCATAATTTTAACAGCGAACAAACCCATAGCCCTTTCCAATCCAGTACAGTTTCCACTCTTTACCTACTATGAATACCAGTGACATTCATTATAAAATCTCCTGCCACTATTCTAAGTCAATGGATTTTAAAATTTTTAATCCACGCATTGAAATCTAGGAAAGAAATTTCACATACCGCAGCAACAACGTCACTCAGTGCAACATACAATTCTAAAAATTTATTAGCATGATTTTAGGGTAGCGATAACCTACAGCGATGCTTTGATGTCTCTAATGCAATAAAATTGTATTTATAGAAAAATAGAATTGGGAGAAAATTTGTGGCACTACCATCCATTCTGTACTGATTTGTACGATACAATTATATTTGCATCTAAATTTTTTTTTTTCGTTTTGAGGACAGACAAATATTAAATCAATTGTATGTGAAACAAAAAGATTTTCTAATTATCTACACGTCCTAGAAAACCCAAAACATTCACTCCTAATGTAGTATAGCTATACATATTGAATTTTTCAGAATTGATAAAGAGCTCTTAACAATTTCAATCTCTTAAACGACAGACGACCAAATTACTTTTCACAAATTATGTTGCTTTTTATATAAAATAGCTCTCAAATATTCCTTTGCATGCCTTTCCAAAATCTCTCTTCCTTTGTCTTCCTGGCAATTGTTTAAAGACGTGTATTGTTTAGCGAAAAACAAACCGCTGACAGTGAATTATTCTATCACTGTTTTAAATAACATACTTGATGATATGCATCTTTCCTTATTTAAAGATGCAAATGATCGTTACCATATACTGCATCTCATAGAAAATTGATTTAAATGATCTCCATATGTCCATGATAAAAATAGGAAAAATAATTTTGCTTGTTAATCAAAACTACCTTTATTAACCTTTTTTTCTCTGAATTTATTTAGCATCCTATTTTGAGACTTCTATAAGAAATGGAAATGAAGTTCATTAATTAATAACTTATGAGTTTAAATTAATTTGAAAAATCTACCAAAAAGGTTCAGTTACTCATCGTTTATATAATATTGAATTTTCGATGGCAGTGAAATAGTTCTTGGACACATCGTTTTATCTTGCAAGATGTTCATTTTTTGCTATTTTGTATCTTTTCTAATTACAATTATTCAGATTTTAACTATTCGAAAAAATTTTAAGATGCATCAAATCATATCCCAAAGTAATCTAAATAAATAAGAAAGATTTATCGCCTAAATGTCTTACAGCCCTTTCTGATAAGCAAATATTCTAAAATCATCAGATCTTACTTTATACAGCAAAGTTCTAGTGGAAATGGCATGCTTAAATAAGCGTCCCGCGCTCCATTTTCTTTTTCATAATCCATTTGTTGTATTCATTATATGAATCGGCAGCTTGTTGTCATACGAGTCGGCAGCTTGGAAATATACCATGACATTCGACGATGGAACGAGGCAACTTGAAATGACTTGAGCGTGACTTGATGGCTGGATATGAATTATGTGCTTTCATTGAGAATTCCATTTGAGAAGACATGAGCTGTAACGAAAAGACTGCATTAATCGTTTGGAAGGTAATTGTAGAAACATGCGTATTAAAATTACTAGAAATTTATATTTCGGCACAACTTACAAATACAGTGATAAGTGCCAAATGTAGCTATTGTGATTAGGGATTGCAATACCGAACCAAAATTTCAATACCGGTATTCGGTATTTTTTAGATCTTAATACCGGGATACCGGTTTTAATACCGGTATTAGAAATTTTGGAAAAAGAAAGAAAACACAGGTGTTTCTTCGTTTTATTTGCCAGTTTTATTAGAGAGTGTAAATATCACAAAAATAATTTGTAACTTATAAATTATAACAGTATATAAATAATCACAAAAAAGTAAAGGAACAAACAGTATACAAAGAACACAAAAAAAGTGTAAATATCACTATTCAGTTTGTGGTACTATTACAAATTTTTGAAATGTGATCTTAAAAAATATAATGCATCAATTATACTGTCATTAAGCCTGAAAAGTAATTTTGTGTAAAAATTACCAGCTGTCGAAAACGCTCGTTCGGCATCTACGCTAGTTGGTGGTACTGCTAGCGATGCGCGATATACTTTTTCCAAGTATTTACCTCTAAATCCCTCATCTTCAAATAAATCGATTTCTCGTCGGATGGTTTTGGATATAGCTGATTTCTGTATTGTATTTTGGTTCGTTGAATTTTTCTTTATTTATCGCTAATTCTAATTTTTGATCAAGAGGCAATTCCTTTTCACTACCGACATTAGTATCATCATGATCTTCAATAACTGAATCGAATTCTAAATATAAATAGGTTTGTGGGTAAAAAATTTTAAGAAAATTTACTATAAACTGAATCAGATTGAATTGGTTATTTTGTTTTCTTCTTTTTCATTTTCATTTTTAAAATAATTATAATTATGTAAATACCATAAGACATTTTCTATTTCGGTTTGCCTGTCTTCTGTGCGATTTTTCAATGCAATATATAATTCTTCAGATAGTGATACGTGCTGTTCTTTCTGTGACTGCAACCTAAAATTTATTGTTGCATGAGCTGTTAATAAATTAGAATCTCTCCGACATAATGTCTCAATAGTCAGTTTTATTGGAAGTAGAACTGATACAGTTCTGGATATTAAGTCGAATTCACTATCTGAAAAATTAATTTACAGAATTAAGTCGATTATTGCTTTTTGGATTGGATTTCTCAATTTCAAAAATCATTCCATCATTAGGAGTAAACTTTTCCAACGTGTTTTAGAATCTAATTATAACATATATTCTGTTTTATTTTCAGTTAGTATATATTTTAGTAATATGTCATTTTTTTATAGGGGAACGTTTAAATATCTTAACGATTTTTCGAACTTCATAAATTATAAGAAGCAATTCTTGATGGGTTAATATTTCATCCTCACTATCAATATCTTCTTCAAAAATTATATTGTCATTATCTTCATTGTCAATATCACTCTTTACCCTTACTCTCTTTAAAGTTGGAATCCGAAGTTTATATATGCACATTATTTGGATTCTTCCGTTCTTTATTTTTTTTTAGCTTCTAATTGAATTCCATGAGCATAGCACAATTGCTGATTTGCACCAATCAACTTTCCAACTTTTTTTCTAACTGTTGCTCCATCAGTCGTTATGGTTACAATATCTTCTTTCAGGGATAATCCATGTTTCGCTGATTTAGATATAAGCAATTAATTAAACCATCCATTAGCTAATTAATTTCGCCCATTAGGGAAACATAAACACAAAAAAGTATACTATTTTGCTATGTTGGCGATCCTTGAAATATAGTGGAGACCATTTTAAGGGGGTCGGGACACATTTTGAAAAAAAAAAAATATTAATTAATTTAAAATTTTGAAATTTTTTGTACTGATCAACCATCTTATTAATAAGCAAAATCACAACGCAAAAGTTTTCAATTTTTTTTTAACTTAAAATTTAAATTTTTTTAAAAAAAGTGACGTTGTTTTAAATCGATATAACTCAAAATATTTTTGATCAATTTTCAAAATTTTTTCATTAAATCAAACACAAATATATATTCTTTCATTTTGATTCGGCAATTTAAAAAATATTAATTTTAAAAAAAAAATTTAAAAATTTTGAATGAAAATTTTGAAAAAATCTTGGGTACTTTTTTTTAAAAAAATTCATATCTTGAAAAGTAACAATTTTTTTTTTAATTTGCCGAATCAAAATTAAGGAAAACAGTTTGAAAAGTATGTGTTTCAAATTTCAGACCTCTATCTTTATATGATCTGGACTTATATCAATTTGATCACAACAAATAATGAAAAAACGCAACATGGTTAAAAATGCGTTTCAAGTTTAAAAATAAAATTTATAAGAATTAAAACTATTTAAATACATTTAAAAGCTTCCAGATGCATAAGAGACGCCTCCCTTCCACACAAGTGTTTATTTTAATTTAATTTTACATTTACAATTAAGAAAACAAACTTTAGAGCAGAAAATTAAAAAGCACGTTGTCTCATGAAATGTAAACACAGATGTTCTAATAAACACTGAATCTCTTCGTTTCACTTCATTATTGAAGGAGTTGAGTTGTATACAAACTAAATCTAGGATTTAAAATAAATTCTTTAAAAATGTATTTCATAAAAAAACAAAAAATTAAGCTAAAACAGTGCCGGGAAATGTCTGTTTACATTTAAAGAGATGAACTTGCCATGGCAACGCCTTTCTGACAGTTGGAATTTCAAAGCAATGGTCAACAAAAATTATGATATCTCTCGTTCTAATTAAGACAGAAACGTGATTAAATGTTATTTTAAGCAGAAAAGCATGCAAAATTTTTTCAGCTAAAAAAAAATCGAAAATTTGACGATTTTTGTGTCCCAGACCCCCTTAAAAATTTCTAGTAAATACCGAAAAACCGGTATTTAAACTTGTGAAGACCGGTATTACAAAATCATACAAATGTCTCAAAATATCGGTATTCGGTATCCCGGTATACCAGTATTGGAATCCCTAGTTGTGATTAATCAGTATCATTAAGATATGGTGTTTCCCAAAAACAAATATATCGAAATTTTAAAACGGGAACTGAAATCCATCAATACATGAGATTGCATTAAGTTTTTAAATCCACTTTCAATTCTGCTTCCTGTGCTTAGCATCAAACCAAATGCTCTGTGCTTTCTAAGTAAAACGATAATATAAGGAACAAATCGGAATCAGAACAAATCAAAATAGGAACAATTGCTTCAAATCAACAATTTTAAAAACCTAAATTTTAATCTAATTTTTCACAAGCTTTTATCAAATCCTCTATATTTTTTGCTTTAAATTTTATCATGGTAGCGAATTTCGTGTACTGCAGTTTAATCATTTGTTTTCTTTTATCTTCTAAATACATGCTTTGAATATTTGTAGTTATACTTCTTTAGTTGCATGAAGCAATCCTTTCATTAGTGACAAAACGCGCTTGCCAGATGTGCAGAAAAATGAATGAAGTGAAATTTTAGGAGAGTTATGCGCTAACTTTCAAAACGTGCAGGTTTCAAAATAGACATATTACTACAACATAGTATTAATATTTTTAATTTTAATTAAATATATTACATATGTTTTAATTCGAGCCGTCAGATGAAAATATTGTATTAAAATATATTTTCATCTTAAATTGGAACATGAAAATTCGAATTCCATAAATAATATGCAAGTAATTCGTGTATTTCCGATTTATATATTATATATATAAAGAAGTTTTGAAGATGTGGTGGTGAACAGACAAATCTGGAATTAATATCCGTTTTTCCTCGGGAGGGAATGGTTTGCACAGAGCTAAAGGTGAAACGTTTCGCATCAGATCACAACAGCAAGAAAGTTCAGAAGTGACTTGATCACAAGAGATAGAAAATTTCTCCTTGCTGTTTTTATCAAAAGATTTTAAGGATTTCTTTAACAAGTGCTGATTTTTGAAAGAGAATCTTGGGTACCCTCGAAAGAATTTCTTAGGGATTAAATTCTTATACCTTCGCTTGATGGATGAGAATTAAGGTGTACGTACACACTAGAAGATTTTTTTCTTTAATTTTAACTTTAAAAATCCAGTTTTTTCACAGTTGGTCATTAATATATGTTAAAACCAATTTCAGTGAGAAAAAACCATATTACACTAATTATTAATTAAATAATATTTAATGAGCTAATTAGCCTATTTTTTGAAACAGGATATCTTAAATTCTAATTTGTACAGACACACAATTCTAGTTGGAAATTATGCCTAATATTAGTCTTCATGTTGTATGCCTCAATAAAGTTATAAAAATGTATTGTTTTTTTAAACAATTTTTTCATCAACGATAAATAGAAAGAGCGAGATTTTTTCTGTAATTTTAAATTTTAAATAGCTATTAAAAATTTATTTCTATAAATAAAACTTTGATTGAGGCACAAAGCATCCGCTATTTCATACAGATTCTTTTGATATATAAATAACTGTATTTGGTTAATTTATTGTTGAATTATAATTGTTTGAATGGAGCAACATTGTGTAAAAATATCATTCTTCATAAAATGAGTTTTAAAAACACCGTAACTAGAGTTTTTAATGAAAGCACCTCAAGAAAAATAATTATAACTCGAGAAATATTTCGAATATTGACAACATCTTGGTATCGTTTGAAAGCTAAAGGATCAGAGAACATAAAAGTATTCGATATTTTGAACGATTTTCAAAGTTTCAAGTGTGTTCATACACCTTAAGATGGTCAAACATTTTTTTTTGTGTTGTATTAATAAAAACTAGTTCGAATATGAATAAGATAATTTTAGAATAGAGTAATATGGATTAATTTGAGATAAAAAACGGATTAATAAGTTAGAATGGAAAAAATAAGTTAGGAATGCTAACCAAACTGAATACAAATATTTTAAATTTATTAAGAGTCAATCCAATAATTTGAACATTTAAAATTTCATTTAACTGAAACATTTAATGTTAATGTATACTACAAAATTTTCAGTAGAATGAAATATTTAGTTTATAGAGAAAACTCGGAACACAGTTTATCAAGTAAAACAAAATCATCAATATTAATTGTTGAGAAAATATGGAACGGTATATATTCACTATGTATGATGATAAATATTTACGAATGTACTCCTTCCTACAAGACATGTTCTAAAAAGTTTTTAGATTTAAAAAATAAAAGCACTTTTGAGTTTTAAAATTCAATAAATAAGGAATGAATGGGGTTTTTTTTAACTCATTTACTCTCATTTTCAACTTTAACACGTTAACTGTCTTGTCGCTCATAATCGCTTGGCTGCAAATGAATTAAGATTAAAAATTTCACCTTTTCAATGAAATAGGAAAAATGATCTTGAAATTGGAAAAATGATCTTGAAATTGGAAAAATGATCTTGAAATTGGAAAAATGATCTTGAAATTGGAAAAATGATCTTTTACTGGATAACGTGAACTACTCTACAACTATTATTTTGATTTTTTTCTTTTTATAGAAATGCTTCGCATTTTACTCAAAAATATAGGTATAAAATATTCATGAGAAGATTTTTATTTCAAACAACGAAGGTCGAAATTAATTTCCATAAAACTAGCATCTATTACCCAAAAAAACATCGATTTCCCAATTTGAGAGCTGCAAGTAAAACGATTTGCCGTGCACAGAATTTAATTCTTCCATTCACTACGTAATGTGATAGAGTTTAAATATAGTGTGCCAGCCTATAAACATAGTTTATTAAAATAGCAGAAGATATTTAAGACCACAAAACAATTTAAAAAAGACTAAAGAAAGTTAATAGACAAATTATAATTGAAAACTTTCAATAGCTAATAACCACAGAATTTTAAAAGAATAACTATATCGATTTCACTAATATCTGGCATATTACAATTAACAGAAAACCAAAAATTTTACACTACTTATTACTTGAAAAATTAATTTTAGAGTAATATTTATATCTTAAATGCACTTTTAGTGCAAACTTTTATTTGAAAATCGATTTCTTGACATAAAAACGGTTTGTAAATTTATTTTCTAAAGAACACTTCCAGTCATTGGTGCATATGAAAGTTTCACATGCATCTACTGATGCGATTTGTATCTCCTTTGAACTGAATATGATAAACTATAAAATTCGTTTTTTTAAGAATATTTCGAGTTTAAAATGCTGCAACACTATAGCGATCAACAAGAATAACTGGACAACAGGAATATTTGCCATTTAAATAGTATGGCTTCAAAACTTACATTTTTTCAGATGATATATTACCTAATTTGGTACTGAATTAAACTTTGCTAAAGTATAATGGCTGGCAACTTATCGCGTAGTGGATATTTTTCCTACTTGTTTACGATGTTTTGAATTTAACAGATTTTTTTATAATACCTCTATAATAACAGTAAACACAACACTAAATAATACTAATAAAAATTTAATAATAAAAATGTGTTTATGGAAGATTGCTAAAACAAAATTACTTACCCTTTTTATATTTTGAACAGGGATCGGCACATTCATGACAGTATTCTTTTTATTAATACCATTTCCGAAACAGTATCTGAAAACTCTTGCAACCAAGACGTATATATCTCGATTATAATGGTTTTGCCACTTTCTAGGTATCCGAAGTGGACAATAAAAGTCATATTCCAGCAAACACAGAGCAGCATCTTCCATTAGCGAATATTTCATTTCATGACAAATGTTTCCAAGAAAAAAGAAGATCAATAACGCTTAAGGTCCATTTTTAGTCATATCAAAATTTAGTCAAGTCTGATTCAGGAATTAAGCCTTCTTCTGGCATGGTAAAAATTGAGTCGCTGCGTCATTTTTTTGTCCCCGTTCAATACCCGATGTAATCAGTTACAGAATTCCTGAATCTTCCTAAGTTTATGCAGATGCAACTGAATTGGTTTTCTCTGATATTTGAACTCTCTTGCAAATATTATCCTCTAGATACCCTTTTTGAGTAGACCATCGTCAATTATAGAGGGTGGGTATTCAACCTTTCTTAAGGTCCTCCATCTCTAGATGCACATTATTTAAGTCAGTTTCATACTCTCATTCACTCATGACTCTCCACACTGAAAGCATAATTTTCGCACATCTAATGAAGTATTATTATCTAATTCAGAGTGAAACCTCAAAGGTAAAACATTCAATAACATTGAATCGTTCAATTCAGAATTGTACATTTTACAAAAACGCTTTCAACATTTTTGACAAACCACACAGATCTGCATTGACTGACGGTTCAGAGGAATGTCAAGCTCTGGCGTCATCTCGACAGGCATACTGATATCTACTATTTGAATTTCTTTTTCTCCCTAGAGGCACGAACATTTTTTTGAAGGCCTGAAATATGATCCTTATAAAATAGTGAGCATCCTATATTAAAGGAAAGACAAAAACAAGACATAAATAATTAAAAAGAATAGAATTAAAAACCATGAAGAACATCACATTAAATTTTTAAAACTCTTAATGATTATCCAGATATTGTACATTTTATCGCTTCCTTTACGTACAGTCTTCAAAACGACCTCGTTTTGATGATGTTCATGGCTTCTCTTTTTCTTAGTAGTTTTTAATTCATGGAGATTAAACCAGTAAGTGTTGTCCCTTTAATAATTTCTCGCATACTTTCTAATAAAGGTGAATTTACATGTTTTTACTCAACCGAATGAAACCAAAATTTGATGCAAAACTACACTTAAAGTCATAAAATCACACAATAATTTGATATATTTAACTCTTTGCATTTTTTAGTCATCACGTTAAAATTTTCTCAATGTTGACTGAAAGACAGCCAACCCCTCATTGGATTTGGCTCAAAATTTGATAGGTGTCTACAAATTAGTACTGTAATAGACATAATTAGTATCTACTTCAGTACAGATACTTATTCTGTGTAATAAATTTTATCCATCTAGCTCACATCGTTTTGCAGTTATCGTATTTGTTTAGTAGTGATGTTCAAAAGCCGGACTAACAGGCTAGATCTGAATAGATTTTGCTCTACATTTGATAGAAATCTACATATTTGGTGTAAAACTTTATGTCAAATTACATCCGTCTAGCTCAAAGCAAATTTTAAGTTACTTTTTATCATAAACGGACAGACAAAAATTTTATAAAAATGTGTTTATGGAATTTAGGAAGGTTTATCAAAATATCGTATTCTAAGTTTTTGATGATTATAATATTTTTTTTTCTATACTTCGCTATAAGAGAGTAAAAATGCAAGAAGACAATCGGATTCACCTTATACAACATTCAGGGATAAGCTAGAAACAAATACCAAACATATTCCGTATATTCATGAGGAAGTGGAGGAAAAGGGGATTTATATTTCCTCCTATACGAGTTGAAATAAATAAATAAATAAATAAAATTTTAAAAAATGACAATCGTTATTCTTTAGTGATGATGTCTGAGTTTCAGGATAGGAACGTAGCAGGCTGAAGACAGAATTTCACTTAAATGAGTTATGTATGTTGGACTGGTTCATAGTAAATTTATTATTTAAGATTCAAAGTCTGGTAATTGATGTGGTATGGAAATTTGAATCTGCTGCTGGTGACATTATTTCATCACGTCTTAAAATTATGAGGGCCAGTCTAAAATAATGTTTATTTAGATCAGAAACAATATTTTAATTTGATTTAACTTAGCAACAAACAATTGCCAGAAAATATCATACACAAAGAATTCAATCATAAGAGAAAATTATCAGTTGAAAAAGAGTGAACATTCTGAAATATGTTAACATGTCTTCGTTGAATATTGCTAAAGTAACTAATCATATATCCCAATTTCAATTGATTTCAAATTGTCAAGGCCTTTAATTTAAATGTCCTATCCTTAATTGTTTTACTTATAATACAGTGCCAGAAAAGTGCGTGGAATAACATTTTTTGATATTTTTCTAATCAAAGTTGGTATACGTATAACTTGACATAAATTTATTATCGGATCAAAAAATCTTCAATTAATGATGATCTTTAAGAACTGAATAATAATAAGTGTCCAAAAAAGATGTGGCATCTAATTAGGAGGATATATGTTCTATAGCTTTGGATATTCCGGGCTTTTTCCTTAAAAGCGAGACATTATCCTTAATAAAATGATTCACAGCCAATGAGTATTGTTCCTGCTTTCAACTTTCCTCCGTAGAGATTTTGGTGGAGAATTTTTAGTCTAATTTCATTGGATTTGGTTAAAAATTGGGAGCCAAATTTTTGTTTTTAATTAAGTATGTATAATGAATTAAATCTTTTGAACTTAAAAAATATTTCATTGAATCTGAAGTTTATTTTCAGATTGAAATTTATGCATTATGTAAGGAAAGGGATGCAACTGCTCGTCATACCTTGCAAGAAGTTTTAAGGTAGAATTATCAATTAATTATGGATTATGAAATTTGAAAGCGTTGTATCGTGCTATGAAATGGATGATATTACTAAATTCTCGGCTTCAAAACTGGAGGGTTATGATTATGACGCATGTTATATATATATAAAGTCAAAACACATTTACCTTAATCAAGTAGAAAAATGAAATAACATAAAAATCTTAATATGGTTAAAAGTGAACTATCTCCAAAGCTCGAGAAAATTTTTTGTTTTGAAAAATTGGGAACTACAGATAACATAAATGACACTTTCAGATTCTATCACACTGATTAAGAGAACAAATAGGATATTAAATGGATTTTATTATTTTGAATCCATATTTTGAAGTTAAATCGAAAATGATAGTTGCTTCTTTCTGACCAAAATGAAAATGAAGATAATTTAGATGCAGGAATTTGAATTTGCAACGAATTCTTTAAATGTAAAATTTTTGAGAATTTTTTTTATTTGGTTACCCAAAAATATTCGAAAAGTGCTGGGATCGATTTGTAAAATAATACCAACTTTATTTTAGAAAATATATAAAGAAATAGAAAATAAAAAAGAAGAAATTGAATAGATTGGTGTAAGGAAGTTGTAATTTTATTCGAAACTTATTTAAGAGTGAATAGATCCTATTTGATGCCATAGGCGTTAAGGGAATCGGGAACACATAAATCTTCAAATTTTGCAAAATTTTATTGAATTAAAAAAAAATTCTTATTCTTCCTGTTATAAATGACGTTTGAATCATTCTTCCATCTTAATTATAACGAGAAGTATAATTATTTTCGTGGTGTGTTGTTTTGAAAATCGAGCGCATTCAGACAGCTTTTGTCATGCTCTACGTGCACAAATAAAAGATGGAAAGGGACGTAAGGGCGTAAATTAAGTTCTGTCATTTTAGGAATAAGTGTAAAATATTGCTGAGTATAATAAAGTGATAGAACATAATTTTCCGTTGTTGTCCGTAGAATATTATCGTTCCAAATTTAATTTAGTTTCATTTTTAACAATGAATTTTATATCATATGAACATGTCGATATCATATAACAATATATAACAGGTGTCCTTATTATTCTGAATTTCATTTTGTAACAATGTGACGTGACAATCTGACAAATAGCAACGCATGAATTTAAATATATATTAGAGAAGTCAGAAATAAAATCATGCACTGCCGTCGTATTTTCACAAAATTTGGCGTAATTCTTGTTTTGATGTCGTCTTTGTCATTTTCGAAAAGAAAGCAAAGAAGTAATCATCTTATTTTATAGTGGTTCTAGTCAGAGGCATGAATTATGCAGCGAACGTGTCAGAAGCCTCAATCACCTTCTAAATAATATAGTGTACAAGCGTGGACGCTGCATAGGCATGAGATATAATAAATAAACCAAATTAGAGAAACATTAAGTTTAAATGCAAAAAAGGAATCAAAAAGAAAGAAATGATGAATCCAAAAAGAAGAAATGATGAAAGAATGAAAAGAAATGATAGGGATTCAAACTAGGGATTTTTTTCTGTGAGGGGTCTAACTATCGTCCAAAATATTCAGCCTTCGGGACCCGAAAATCCAAGCCCCAATTTCATGGTACTTTCGGGTTTCGAGGGGTCAATATTTTGGACGATAGTTAGATTCCTCACAGAAAAAATCCCTGGTTGGAATTCCTGCCTGAGGGTGACCCTCGAAAAGGTCTTCAGTATCCATCTTCATCATTCATGTCTTCTTCTTCGTATTCAACATTTCTTTCTTTTTGGTTCCTTTTTTGCATTTGAACTTAATATTTATTTCTATTTTTGTTAAGTTCATTTATGTTTTAGTTGTAGCAGCGTTAGCGCTCTCTAAATGCAATCCATCTTCTATTAGTTTGGTTCAGAAAATATTTATTTTTAATTGAATTTCATAATGATTTGATTAATAGTTGCATAATAAACGGGTAGATATGCATTTCATAAAGTTACTAAAATAAAAAAAATAGCAATTTAAAATAAACCAATAATTTGTTGATTAAGCTAAGAATGTGAAGTCAAATATAGACGTTTATTAAAAAATAGGATTCATTATGTGCATGTTACTGTATGTCAAAAACATACAGTAACATGCCTACAACTGGTATTGAGTAAAAAAATGCCGAACCGGCATTGTCTCACCTAAGCTAGACAAACGATGCAAAGAAAAGTTTCAGATTTGTCAAAATATAATGAATCGGAAAGAATTATTATTTAGAGAATTGTTACTACTTTATGTACATGAAAAATTGAAAAGAATCTTTTAAAAATTAATAATTAAGTATATAAAATTCAATTTTTTAAATACTTTTAAAATGAAGGATTTAATGATAACAAGAAGAAAAAAAGGAGACGATTCGAATCATTTTATAATAATTATATAGTAAAGTCATAAACAAATGCTGGAATTTTTCTAATTGTATTCAAGTGGATGCTGGGCTATAAACATTTGGTATGAAAAAAATGCAGTAAAAAAGAGAAAAGGCAGTTTCCGTTGGAAATCTAACATTTTTTCAATGCACCTGCGTAATTTTTCCTGAACCTTCTAGAAAGACGGCTTCAAATATGATCATTTGCGCGCGCATTCGCGCGTGCGGTTGGTTGAAACTCTATTTTCCCTTTAGTTCGTAGTTGGATGTCAACGGCAAGAGAGAAAATTTTGCAGCAACATTGTGCTCAGCGATTTTGAATCCATCCATGATTTTCATCGAGAATTTATTTTAAACTGCGGCAATCCGGTAAGTTTATTTTGTTGCAATATTTTATTTTTAAATATGATTAACGTATTCCTCCAGACGGATGCCGTTAGCTGATGACTATTTTCTGTATGGCGAATTTAGATTTTAGTCGTTAGAAGCTTACTAGCGACTTCAAGTAAACTTGATTTTGCTACATAGTAAATATTTGTAGGATCAGTCTACTTTTCTTTTTCTTTTATAAATTGTCTGAAGTGATTATATTTACTGTCTTCAATTTTTAAAGTTTGCATGCGATTCCCCTGTAGCAATGAATGTGTTAATAACATATTGTCAGCTGTTCATTATGTTGTGCTCTAAATTCTTATTGTTATTAGAGAATCTAATATAAATGTATCCATTCTCTCGATTTGCACTATTTTCAAAATCTCTAGATTTCTATATTATGTAAGAACCCGAATTTGAATCTAGATGATGTTAATGTAATTTCTGTGTCGGATTTATTTTATTTGTTATTATTTCATATTTAAATTGATTTGTTTTGTGTTTGTTGTAAAGATGGCATTTTCATTATGAATCCTAATTTTAATTTTCTTGGATCAGAATTTTCGAACCCACATCTACATATAATGAAATTCGCAAAGCTTCAAATAAATATAATAAAGTACTTATTAATTAACGGTGAAGATTTGGCGATTCGTTGTCGATAATTTTTTCTCCTTTTTTCAATTTTAACCAATAATTTCAACAATTTTTAATATACACAGAGTAAAGATATGCTTTTTTTCTTCTCGTAAGTTAGAAGCACATTATTCAAGCCTGCTCATAGGGTAGCAATTTGCTAATTTGTTTTTGGTGGTACATTTGCGAGTTTCGTCTGTTTCACAATTAAGAATAGTATAATAAATCCTGTGGGTATTATCTGCATTGAATTCCACTTTATAAAAATTACCAACCGCTATAAATTAGCATCTTAAATCTTATCATATTCTATTCTTGTTTCTATTTGAATTTGATTTTGCTTGAGCAGCAGTTGGTAATTCGCGCTGCAAAAACGGGTTCAGTTTTTAGTGCTTTACTTTATTTTAGTTTTTCGTAAACGAAGTATGGGGGAAGTATTGTAATCGTCAAAATATTCGGGATAAAGTAAAGAATAGTGTGTCCCTGAGGTTTTCGCCAATATGGCAACCCTAATGCGGTTTTGTTTACCTTTTGCAATGGTTGAGTTGCACATTAACTACAACAATATTATGAAAAATGTTAAATTAAAAATATTAAAAAAATATCGATTAAAGATTTTAATTTTGTTCTTTATTATAATTAAAAATTATTTATAAGCTTAACTTTCTTTATTTAATAAAGTTATTTTCTTATTTCTTTATGTAACTGTGAATTTGAACAGAAAATATTTATTCTTTTGCAATTTTTAACTGTCAGTATGAGCTTTAAATATCGTCTGAATTCATGATTTAAGAAATCGTCTGAATTTTCACTTTAAAAGACAGCTGCAATGGAATTCTTCGCAGTTCTCGTAATTCTTTTGGTGTTCTAACGGCTGGTTTCCTTCGTTATTTGTTATGTCGGCAATTGTGCAATGTATGTCGGGTAAATGGGATGAAGATAGTATTTCGAACCTGCAGAATAGATGAAGGATGAGTGAAATATATATATTATGAGTTGATGAAGTTAGAAAAGGATGTTTGTTTGGAA
The DNA here is from genome assembly GCF_947563725.1 of Argiope bruennichi. Classification (NCBI taxonomy): domain Eukaryota; kingdom Metazoa; phylum Arthropoda; class Arachnida; order Araneae; family Araneidae; genus Argiope; species Argiope bruennichi. The sequence continues at coordinate 98,947,880 of NC_079157.1, forward strand.
TTTTGTATGGAGAATGATTTGATATCGAACCGGCAAAATGGATAAAGGATGAGTGAAATATGTATTTTTTACGAGTTGATGAAGTTGGGAAAAGGATGTTTGTTTGAAATTTTGTATGGAGAAGGTTCCGATTGCTTCTTTCTCTATTTTTTCTTTTCTTTTGGTTATGTACTATTCCTGTTATCCACCCAGTCCTTACTTTCAATGTGCTAGCGAAGCTACTAGGTTCCCGCTCCCGGTGCTAGCGAAGCCGTAGGATGTTTTTTTTTTTTTTTTTAAGTTAAAAAATTCTGCCCAGTGACTTCTACAAATGCCGAAGGCACCGGGCAGTCTGGGGGGAATAAACTATACTTATCAGTAAAAATGTCCTAATTATATGGCGGGAAATGGTACCGTAACTGTTCCTCGGAAGTATTTTTTTTTTTTTTGTCCGCCACCTTTATTGGCGATTTGGCATTGTTGGCGCAGCAAGGGACACATTAAAATTTACTTTTACCAATGTTTTATTTTTCTTAAAATATTAATGTTTCAAGAATACTCTATAAAAGACTCATAGTACTGATGCTCATATAATTATTTGATTTAAACATTTTTTAAAATATATATGCTAATTAATAAAAAGGGAGAAACAAACTGAATACATTTAAAATATTTTTTAAATTTATTAAAAATAAATTTAATTTGTGCTAAAATTCGGTATCAATCAAGTTTTTTTGAACTCTATGATGTTGAAAAATTTATTTTTACAGTAGAATTTCCAGAAGATATCACAGAAAAATGCCCGAATTTCCGTTCATTTTTATTTAAAATTTAAAAAAAAAATATTTAGAAATATTTTTATTTTTCGTACGTAGATGCAACTCTTGTAGCTCTAGGTCAAATAGCCTGTCGTGCAATTCGTGTTAATCGCCGATAAGAATGCTGTTGCTGTATTTCTACCGACTAAGTGTAAGTTCTTATAACGTTTTACGTTGAAAATACGATTTCGGGAGAAAATGTTAAATATTTTTTATTGTGAAATTTAATTTCTGAACAGTTTTCCTTAGAAAAGTATTTTAATTTTATTTCTACACTCAATAATTTTTATATTTCCATATAAGTATGCTTTAAAATGCTATTTTCCGGGATCATAAATTTTATTAGAATCTTCTTACAATCTTTAAACAATTTTACTACAACAAAAAAATCACAAGTTTATTACAATCTTAAAACCAACCAAATTAAATTTTTGTGCAAAGTTGGCATCGAAATTTCTCAATTTATTTTGTTGTTCTCGTATGACTAAATCGGCAACATGCTTATTTTAAGATTTTATACTTGTTTTAAGGGTGCATAATGCAAAGGGATATAGAATTTCATAATGTTTATCAATCGAATACCTGGTGTATAAAGATTGTATAAGAATACAGTTACATTTTTTTTTTCGTTCGGAAACTAAAAAATATTTTCAGGAAAGTTTGGAATTTTTTGTGTTCTATATTTCTTTTCAGCCAAAATATCCATAGTTTGTCTTTTTATTTTTAAAAAAATCTGTTGACTTTAAATTTACATAGTTTCGTCTTATTGTGATTTCTTCAATATATTTTATGCAAAAATTCACATTGACAAATATTCTGTAATACCTATATAAAATCATTTGAAATAATTTTTTGAATAACTTTTTCTTAGTTTCCTGTAAGATGAGATTTTGTAATCAGACATTTGCTTTATTCCTAGTGGACTTTAGTACTGAAATTTTCTATGTTTGTGTATATTCTTGATGGAAATGTATCATTTTAATACTTCTAATATTTTTCGGTTGATTGATTAATTTTGATTGTTGTGATTTTTACAAAGATTGTTGATACCATGATATTTAAAGCAATGAATTAATCAAGTATTAAAAATAAAATTACGCAATTGATGAGTAAAATAAAAAGTAGTAGAATGTCAGTGTCGTAAGCCTGTACAATATAAAATATCAATCCTGAATTTTCGATAGAATATTGAAAATGAACTAATTTTAAATTTTGATGTTTATTGTTATATCATTAATTTCGAAGCCTCACTTAGTTTATTATTTTGCATTCAAATTTTTGATTTTTATTTTTAGTACGCTAATAAAAACCGTTTAATGGGCATGTTCTTATTGAATATTGCATTTAACTGAACTGAATCTGAATTAAAATACATTTGTTTCAGATCGGATTAGAGAAAACCGTCTTTTATGTCTATTATGAACAGTCTATTGGCATGTCTTTAATTATTACAAGTGACCCATGGGTGAGTGTTATTCCGTTTCTATTATCAAAAAGGCTTTACTGGCAATTTCATTTATTGATTGGAGTGATTTTGATAGTTTTTATTTGGACGGAAAGTATTTTATTAAAATGTGAGTATTATAGGATTTTTAATATAGCCATGTTTAAAATGCTTTTTTTCTAAGGCATCAAGGGATTCGGTTTCGATTTCACCAAATGTTAAGCCATAAGTTGAATTTATTTAGGATACATATGAACTTTAAGTAGATGTAAAATTTAAACTCTTCTTGAAATAAAGCTCTAAGCTGTAATAAATATATCATATTTATAAAAAAGTAATATATCTTGAAATTCATAATATTTTCTAGAAGAAATAACTTTTAATTTCTTCTAGAAGGTATGAAAACATATGTATTGAGCTTAGAATTTCAATTGGCACTCCTACAAAAGATTAATTCATACTTAAAATAATTTTGTCTATTTTTCTCAATCTCTTAAAATAAATGTATAAACAAATTGTGTATTGAAAGCACAATTGATTTTTTGTGCTGAGTTAGTTTGCTGCTAATTTATAATAGAATCTGCAATGGCTTCAATAAAGAAAAATTCGATTTGTAATATATTTATTAATGCTAATCATGCTGAAAAAATTAATTTTTTTTATGGCTCATTCTCAAAATTTGAAATGAGCCAGACAATCAGAATGATCAAATCTTTACTTTATCATTTTCTAACGTTTGCTACACTGTACCGGAAATTAAATATTAATTAGTTTCTTATTAATTACGGACAAATTTTTAAACATTTGTAGGAACAATGAAAAGCATTAGTTATCTATTTTTGGCGAGTATACTCGCCATGGAAAAATTAAATTTTTTGTTATGACAAGTTTATAAAGTGGTTAATTAAACTGTTATATAAATATCCTATTTATATAATAATTGTTTAATTATTATATTTGTAACTAATTATTATATTTTTATAATATATATACTTAAGACAATTATATACGTATTTTTCGAAGAGGTCGAAACAATTAATTGGTTAAATTATTCGAAACAGTTTGAAGTAATGACCGTGATGTCGCTTTAATTGAAAAGCATTTACTGCTATATGATTTTCAAAAATTCTTCTGATTATTTCACTTGTAAACAAATTTCAGTGTCTCATCTATTGAATTATTTGTATCGCATATGATTAACGGCACTTCTTTCAAGATAGTTTTCCCTCTTATTGTTAAATTACTCATCTTGTAAGTTTAAAGAATATAGCTATTTCGTGTCATATTGGAATAAATGAGGACAAATGTACTTTCCTACATTAAATGATGTTTGGATAATTTTTAAAAATAAAAAAAAAGTGTGGAATAGTAGTATTTTGTTAATGTTAAGTGTTTTGATTCAGTTTTTTGGTAAGTATTCTAGCATGCATCATAATTCTTTTTTTTTAAACCTCTGCATTCTGAAGGTCCTTTTTCACAATGGCTTATAATCATCTCTTTCATTCATGGTACTTCCTAGCATTACAATTACAGTTCGTTCATTTGTATTCATAAAATAGTTTTTTTTTAATAATTACTTTCCAACAAAGATGGATCTTGCTTGTTGTGTCTGATTACTAAAATTAGATATTAAATGCTATAAATCAGAAATAGAGTTAGAAAGAAAAAAAAACTTTTATGCTCTTATACTTATTCTTTCTGGTTCTGCAAATAAATATGCTCATATTCCTCACTAATTAAAGAACTCGAAAATCAAATCGATTAATACGCAATCATTAGCCTTACAACCAGTGCTTTATAAAACCGTAATCACAATTTTAAAAAAAATATTTTTAATTTTTAAAATTATTTATTTTGGTAATTTTGAAATGCTTAAATTTTTAATTAGACATTGAAGCCCTTGTCTTTCGATTTTATTTTACTCCCTAATTAAATAGCATATCCTATTTAGATCGTACATTTTTATAGGAATTGAAATAATAAAATGGCAGTTGAGATAATGAAGTGTTTCTAAGTAGTGATTTTTGCATTTTAAAATACTTCACTTTCACTTAAGTGTTCATTTAAAATTAAAAATTCTGTAATTCGATGTTCGAGTCAAACGCGTCATTTTATGCGAAGGAGAAAGGTTCTAAGAAATCAAACTTCTTAATCCTCAGAACTTTATAAAATTTCTATATTCAGTCATCGTTTTACTGCATGTAAGACAAAATATAAGCAATCACTAAAATGGCAAATTAAAGAATAATTAAAAGTTTCGAATTCTTATTCTTTTTTTATTTACTAATTAGAAAACATCAGAAGTATTTTATTATCGACTTTCTTTTTTTTTTTTTTTTTTTTTTTTGGCATTTTCAGCATTCATGTGGCCAGAATTGAACTCTTTTGCACTTTTAGCAACAAAGTGTTTTCAACCTATATTTAGTAAATTTCTTCTTAAATATCAAAATTTACCTTACTAACTGACAGTTTGAGACGATTATTTTATTGGTAGTTTTGATATTTCTGGAGTTTATGTCTTTAATTTAAATTTGAAAAAAATTCCGCTACCCCAAAATTCAAAATGTCTCCTAATCAATGAATATTTCAGTATTTCGCAATTGAAATTAACTTCATTAAAATAGTTTTAATAAACTTCAATTACGGCGGAATTCCGCGTTCTGAAGGGAGAAATCACATAGTTCGTGAATGTATCATCGTCCAAAAGTATACATTTCTCTAATTGGTAACTGCGTATATTGCTAATGAAATGTCGCTGTATTTTAAATCACCACATTCATTATTCGCCATATTATTTTTTTAAATTGCTGATTAATGTAAATTTTTATTTTTTAAAAATACTCCATTTAAAAAATCCATATTTTACTTGATTAAAAGTATTCAGAATACAAAGGTTCAGTTTTTAATTATAGATTTGCATGCTTTTATAATGAAATCGTATTTATAAATATACATTTATGCATTCGTGAATGTTTTAATGCAATTACTTAACTGTGCATGTTAAATGTTGAGGGAGTCCCACCCGTCTGATAAGCGTCTCGATTCGGCTTCTCACTCCACCTCGTCACTGTCGTTCTTCGAGCGTTTCGTGGAATTCACTCAACACGACGTTCCTAATGACCGGGAACAAATCCCACAGTGTTCGGCAAGCCACAGTTTCTGCTCCTGCATCTTAGCTTGTCAAATAAATGTGATGGATTTTTTATTTATTGCGTTCATCTAAAGGGAATTGGGTGATATATTTTTCACTAGTCTTGGCCAAGAATGGTGAAATAGATATAATGAGAGGCGGTTTTATATAAATTAAACTTTAAAACAAAAAAACTTTCTTTGCCGATAAATAGACATTTAATAAGCACAACTCAGAATCAGTGGCGGATTTAGGAAACATTTAGAGGCCCCAAGCAATAAACATAAGGTTCTTCACATAAAAATTAATATATTTAATTGCGGATTTCAGCAGTTTGACTAAATCGCTTTGTTAATATTTTCATTTCATTATTTTCACGGAAATATATATATTTTTATTAATTTTTCCCGATCTCGGCAGCTGAAGTAATTTTTCCCATTTTATATCTCAGTTAAAAATCAGTCTTTATTTCTTTGATACTTTTTTAACCTGTTAACTGGGGAATAAAGATTTGTTCAATTCGTTTCACAATGGAGTCACTAGAACGTTAAAAATATTAAAGCAAATTTCCAAGTCGAAAAATTTCGCTATGCTCATTGTAGTAGAAACTCGTGTATGACGAAATATTTCGTCATACGCAATTAACATATTAATATTTTAGAGATGTGTTATAAAAATGCTAGATATTTTATTGAAAAAAATATAGTATGGTTTACTTATTTCCAAAATAAATAATGTGGACCTAAATGCTGTCGGTTCATAATAATAATTTATTATAAGGAAATAGTTAACATAATTTTATATGGATCTACAAGCAAAATACCCCACAACCACTAAATATTTATAAGCAAGTGGTTATGCTTAAATTCATTCAATTTTAATAACTCCATATACCGTATATTCCGCATTGTAGCCCTACTATTTTATAATTCAGAGAATTTACACTTTGCATGAATTTCTTTGGCAACTAGTGATCAACTTACTGATCTGCCTATGTCAATGAGATTCTTTGTTTCGCACTCTCCCCACCCCACCAAAGTCTAAATCTGGCCTGCCTATACCTCCCTGTCACTCAACCAGCAATCCTCCATAGCTGCGTAGTCGTAAGTCCTTAGAAAGGCAGCCTCAATTCTAAAATTACATAGGGCTTTACCAAATTTTAATCCGGGATGTCTGTATTCCGTTTCAGCCAGTAGCATCAGCTACGCAGCTACCGAGTTGTAAAAGCGATTGAATGGGGCCTCGTGTGTAAAACAGCTTTGAGTTTCAAGTTTGAATCCGGCCGGAAACTAATCTTTCCATATAGATTCCTACTCGTAAATCCGCCACTGTTGCAAGAGTTATAGAACTAAACCAGAACTTCATGAAATTGTGTGATCCTAGAGTAGGAAGTTTTATTTTAATTTGTACATGCTAGACCTTTATTCTTTTGCAACGTATTACGAAACTATGACGAGATTTCCAGATAGAAAATTAGCGTTGAGAAAGGGGGAAAATAATGTTTGTTTTATAAAGGCAGTAGTTACCAACGTAACTGTTGCAAGTATGCATTTCAATCTTTAATACACATACCTTGCCAGCTTACGAATTTGAGCCTTTAATTGAACTTCCATACCTGTATATGATTTATTAATGTACAATATGTCCTTGAATGGATAGATGCCAATAAGAATTAATGAAATCTTTTTGCTAATAAACATATCATGCTAATATAAATATCATATTTGTTTATGAATTATTAAATGCTGACTCAAACTTTTAATTCTGGATACATTTTTTAAATGGTTAATCAGACCAAGAGTTCCTTTATTGGCCCCTGTAAATGCTGTATGAGTTGGTGCTTATTTTCCACATGCTACAGAATGTTAAAATTCACCATCTGCCTAGACTGTAGTTTCTGTATTTTGTTTTAGTGCTTGAATAAGGTTTTCAAACAGAAAACATCAGAATTAATATGTCGCTGCATAATATTATAAAGCCAGCTGAAACAGGGAAGTACCTGAAGAGCAAGGCGTGTTTCAAAATTTATCACGTCTCCTCTGAAATCTCTTCATTTTTGTGACATTCCTGCATTTAAGTTGATTTTTTTCATTGGTGAGGAAAGATATAAAAATGAGGAAAGAGAAATTGGAAAAGTGAAGACTTTTTATTTGTATGAGAATTTCAAATGTTTTAAAAAATCTTTCATGTCTAAAACGTCTTTCCCTTTTTTCTAAAATATTGTTTTGAAGAACCTGGAGAAAAATCGTTCCTTCAATCATCAAAGATACTACTTTAATACTAATTAAAGCGATAATAAAGTTTTTTTCGTATTCCTTTGTAATTGCAATGAACGTCAGAAAAATTTTCAAGTTATGTCAAAACACGAATCAGAAAATAATCAATGAAATGAATCCATTTCATAATACTATTCATAATATTCAGTCAATGTGTCGGGGGCAGCGGTGGCCTGGTGGTAAGGTCTCAGCTTCGGAACCGGAGGGTTTCAAGTTCGAGACCCGATTCCACCGAAGAACCGTCGTGTAAGGGGGTCAGTTGCACGTTAACTCCGTCCTGACCAAACGTCCTCTAGCTGGTGTGGTGTGGAGAGTGGGGTGCCAGCTCAGGTGTCGTCCTCGTCATCTGACCGCAGTTCAAAATTACGAGTTACGTCCTAAAATAGACCAAGTGTTGCTTCAAACGGGACGTTAATATAACCAAACCGAACCAGTCAATGTGTCGGATGAGGATTACAATATATCAATTAAAGTCTTGCTTTGATTGCGCATAAATCATAAAAAATTAGAAATATGATTAGTACTCAGATACGCTATAAAACTGGATTCCTTTTAATTTTATAATTATTTGATTTGAGAAGTCAATTATTTCAATAATAATTTATGCTGTAATATGCTAGTAAGTTTAAAAAAAGTTTTGCGTTTAATTAAATTTGCATTAAATTGGTACTAAGAGAAGCATTAAATATTTAATAATAAAAAAATCAATTATTTATTTGAATTTCATTTACGTGATTTTAATAATACTTCAGTTTAAGTCAGTCTATTTAAAGGCATATAATCGGTGTTTTAATGAACTGAAATTTGGAGGTGGAAAGATATTTTTTCTGAAAGTAAAAACTTAGTTGAGGTGGATTGTTTGAGTTCATGCTTGCCATTCGATCTCTTTTTTCAAATTTGGTTTTTTGGACGAATCGAAAAATAGGGAGGTAAAAAGAAAAATGTTGCCATTTATTAATTCGGAAAGAATTTAATAAAATACGTTTCGTTTGACAGTTTTCTTGAGAATTAGAAATAATTCAATTTGAATAACTTTTGTCCAATTTTTGAGGACAAGTGTAGAAATTAAATACTGAATTGAATGTATCTGCTTTAAAAAATAAAGTTAAATTGATAAATTTACTGTTCAATGATGCTATAATGAGGAAAAAAAGATAATTGGTGGAACAGAATAAATATCGAATAAGTTAAATATGCTTGAACAAATTTTCTATTTTTCAAAGGTAAAGTGTTATTAAACAAATAGAATGACATAAAGTTTAAATTTTCGATGCGGATTTACAATTTGTTTTTAAATATTTAACATTCTAAAGCGAGTGATGTATACAACACATATTAAATTAATATTATTGTGGTTCTAATGTTTTTGTCTGTTAGAAAAGTTTCAACAGAAGGATTATGAAAACACTCAGCACCAAATAATGTATTTTTAGAAATCTTATACCAGAATTATTAACCGTAACTCCTGACTTAATTTTAATCAGTAATTTGAATATTTTATTTGAATTATGTAAAGAACATGAAAATAATAATGGAATAAAATTAAATTTCGTAGAAAAAATTGTGGAGCACCAATTTGGATTAAAAAAAAGCAATCATTTAAACAGTTTATTGATATAATTAAAAGATAATTTTAAAATAATCCAAAGTAATGAAAGAAATTTCAATCTACATTTTTTATTATCTCGTAAACGAAAAAAAAGTTAACATAAATGCCGACTTCAAAATCTGCTCAATGGCCCAATATATACCAGTTGAAAATTGTGAAGAAATGCATATTGACTTGCAAACTGTGGAATGCTTTCGGTATGGCTATAAAGGTGAACTGAAGCTGTTTGTTTAACTGAACTGCAGCTGCTAAATAGAACTGAAGAGATATGATCCTTATGTAATATTGAAATTTAATGTTACACAATTTAGAAAGAATTTCACCTGTATATGATAGTTTTGTTTTTAAACCTCTTGTCATAATTTATTATTATTTATTTTATTAAGCCGTTGTTTAAAAATTGTATCAAAATCCTGCTTTAAAATAGTGGATTTTCTTACTTGTTTCAACTGAATATAAAAACTGTCCATTCGAAATTATTATTCCATAGCAAAGCAAGTCAAATTGCTGAGTTACGGGGTAAAATTGTTGAGGAAGCCATACATTTAGAGCTATACATTTTTTTCTGCTTTACCGAATTTTTGATATATAATAAAATCAAATAAAAAAAAAATTGCATTGTTTTTTTTCAAAAAATTGATCTTATTTGATTAATCTAAGGGCAGCACTCCAACCATTATCTAGATTGAAATTTGAATATAGAATCATTTTGGACTTTTGGAAAGCTTGTGAAATACTTTTTATTTGGTGTTTGTGAAAATGAATTATGAGGCTGTGAGCTTTTTTGTTCTTTTGAAAGTTCAGATATTGCCCGAATCGGTGCGTTTTGAATCTTTTGAGATTATGACTTAGTGAGGTTACATGATAATCTTTCAATCGCCTTTCGTTGTTATAAAATTTATTTTTAATCCAATCCTGTCGATTCCTATTTGCTGCCATCCTGAGCTCGGAAGTAGTTGTATTTATTCTGTTCGATTACAGGTCAGTTGGTCTTTAGACGAGAACTTGTCTTGGTCAATGCAATGGTCTAGATGATTCAGTTTTGAATATTTATCCATTCATTGTTTCCTGTTTTCATTTTTGAAATTTTGCAGAGATAAAAATACAAGTATATTCATTTGAAAGTTTTGGGGAATGAATGCTCTTGAACAGGCCATAAAGTAAAAACCCAAACTAGAGGCAAATGTGAAAAATGGTGAGAATTGTATAATTTTTATCAACCAAACGATTTAACTAAAATTGTCAATCTTTTAAAAAAGTAGTTTAAGTTACATACGGTTTATTGCTAAATTTGTAAAATAAATTCTTTTTCAGAGTTAATTTCTTATCAAATTAAATTTTAGAATATTTTTTTATAGACCCTAGTAGAATTTTCGGTCTTTCAAGAGTAATTTTTTTCTGATTTTTCTGGCGGCAAATTGTTAATTTCCCCTGCTCCCAACTTAAATATTATTCATCCTTCGATGTTGCCATACTGTGAAATTCATACAGCGCAAGCGTTACTTTGTAAGGCACATATTGCCTTTTTTGTATCCCTATGCTAGTTTTAATTTTAAATTTAATGTATTTTGCTAGACGAATGTTAAAATAAAGCGTTCGATTAGTTCGAAAATTTGAATATCTACAGTTAAAAAAAATTAAACTTACCTTTAAAAAGTTGGAGATCAAATAAATATTACGAATGATTTGCCACAAATTCAGAAAAATATCAATATATAGTTGTGTAACTAAATTTAAATGCAAAAAAAAAAAAAAAAAAAATCAAAGAACTGTGGAGCATCAATCGAAACTCTTAATCTGGAATATTTTAAATGGTTGATTAAAGCGTAAATCCTGACATTCCTTGAGACAACCAATTCTGCTTTTAAGCAGTTTCAAATTAATATTTTACTAATTGTCTGGTATGTTTTATTTATCTTCATTAATCAGATTTAGGGCTGTGTTGCATGCTAGTGCAAAAAATAAATTTTGTATATCAAATCAGCATTGCTTTTTAATGTGCTAATCGTCAAAAATGCTTGGTTGAACTCTAAATTCAAAAGAGCATGTGAAGGACACTTACGTGCACTTTCACTTTTATCGGGTAATGATGGGGATATTATATTATATTGGGTAAAGAAAGTTTCTCAATGAAAACGAGTTAAAATTTGAGTATTATTAGTGTCAGATATATGCAAAAACAAACTATGTTGATTTTTTGACATTTTCTTCTTTGTCACTTTTTATGCTTATAAACTTTAATTCTCAGTTTTTTTATTAATTGAAATTAAGTTATTAATATTTAATTTTTTATTAAATAAGTCTGAATTTAGTTCTTAAAATTATCTTCCTAGCATTCCTTACTTATATCCATATGAATTTATGTAACTTTAAATTTTTATTAAATTGGAAAAAAAAAATCTTCAAAATCATACAGTTGAGGATGTTTAAGTAATGCCATCAAAACCATAACTTGTAAAAAAACAAAGTCTCGTAACTCAGTTCTTCTATCGTAAAAAGTTGCGAGATCCATGTAATACCAAGTAGGTCAATTTATTCAGTTCATACTTAAGGGTCCTTCTGGCTTAAGTTATTACGTAATTAGCTAACCTAACAACATCTTGTAGTGACCATATCAATATTAAAAATCTTTTATGGTTTAAATAAATATATTGACTTGGACATCGCATGAAAACACAATGTATCTTTACATTAAATTAGATTACATTAACACATTATATTAAATTAGATTGTTTAGTGCCCTAGACCCTAGTAGAATTTTCGGTCTTTCAAGAGTAATTTTTTTCTAAATTTTCAGGCGACAGATTCTTAATTTCACCTGCTCCTTAAATATTATTCATCATCCGATGCTGCCATACTGTGAAATATATACAGCGCAGATATTACTTTGTAAAGCACATATTGCCTTTCAGTTTTTAATCCTTATGCTAGTTTTCTTTATGAGCACATCTCTCTTTACCAATCCGTTTTCAGATTAAGTTCCAATATTCTTATTTTAAATTTAATTTATAATAATAATTTAATGTATTTTGCTATATGAATGATAAAATAAAACGTTCAATTAGTTAGACAATTTGAATATCTATAGTTAAAAATATTTAAACTTGCCTTTAAAAAGCTGGAGATCAAATAAATATTACGAATGATTTGCCACCAGTTCAGAAAAATATTAATATATGGTTGTGCAACTAAATTTAACTGCACAAAATCAAAGAACTGTGGAACATCAATCGAAACTCTTAATCTGAAATATTTTAAATTTTGATTAAAGCGCAAATCCTGACATTCCTTGAGACATCATATTCTGCTTTTAAACAGTTTCAAATTAATATTTTACTAATTGTTTGGTATGTTATATTTATCTTCATTAATCAGATTTAGGGCTGTGTTGCATGCTAGCACAAAAAATAAACTTTGTATATCAAATGAGCATTGCTTTTTAATGTGTTAATTGTCAAAAATGCCTGGTATACCTCTAAATTCAAAAGAGCATGCAAAGGACAATTAGATGCACTTTGTAACTTTTATTGTGTAATGATGGTGATATTATATATATTAGGTAACAAAAGTTTCTCAATGAAAACGAGATAAAAGTATGAATATTATTAGTGTCAGATATATGCAAAAATAAAATTTGTCGATTTTCTGACATTTTCGTCTGTCACTTTTTATAACCTTTAATTCTCAATTTTTTTTTCCTTAATTGAAATTAAGCTATTAATATATAATTTTTTATTAAATACGTCTGAATTTAGTTCTTAAAATTCTCTTCCCAGCATTCCTTACTTTTATCCATATGAATTTATGCAACTTTATATTTTTATTAAATTGGAAAAAATCTTTCAAAATCATACAGTTAAGGATGTTTGAGTAAGTAATTAGTTAGGAAAAAGCATTTCTAGGTATAATGCAAAATATTTTATTGACTTATATTTCTTGAGAATTTTTTGACTCGGTTTCTGCTTTTTCTATCTTTACAATACTTAGTTTTTGCTGATGAAATAAAAAGAAAAATCGCCTGTCCATCGCCTTGGAAAAACCGAATATTAATAGAACATTTTAAGGGACATTTTCATAAGCTTACAAAATGCCTAGTATAGCGAATAGACAAATGTACAAACAGTTCTAAAACTAATAGAAAAATAAATAATATGCTAAAAATCTCATGAAGGCTGAATGCCCAGGAAATTCAAATATTTGCTGTTAATGATATGTCTAATAAATTATGAATTCAAGATCAGATTATGGTTAATTTTAATGCGAATACATTATTGAAGACACAATTCCAGTCTAAAATTGCATGAACTTCAAATACGATCCCATTCTTAAAATAATAAATGAACATCCGCATTATTATTTAATAATGTTTTTCAAAAGTACATTTGAAAATTTACCTGGAAAGAAACCTTAGATGGAAAATCTCCAAATTAAATGTATCTGATTTTATCTGTAAACCGGCGAAGGTATTACGATATAAAAATATTAATGGACAGAAGTCTTAACTCTTTTATAAAAAAATTAAATGACTTATAATCGAATGTCGCAGAAAAGTTCTGTATAAAATTTCTATTCTTTTGATACATAGCTAAGAAGTTCTTGATTGGAAATTCGAATCCCAGCTAATGAAAATAAAATCTATACGCATGATCATGTGCACTTTTATTGATCAGGTGTTGTTGGTCTAGGAGTCGTCCTTGTTGTCTCCCCTCAGAAAGAATTACAGGATCCTTTACGAAATAGAATTTGTGTTCTAAAACTGGATATTAAGATAATCTGTTGTTTTTTATATGTTATAAAAAATATCTCGCCTTATCAAGACAACTGCTGTAAAAGTTTAGTAATTCTCCGAAAAACTGTAATAATTTTCCCGAAATTCAAACATATTTGTAAAATGAAATAAAAGCGCAAACATTATTTAAAATCACTAGTCATTCAAAGGATTATTTATCTGAATGACTGACATTTCCTCAAGAACTTCGGTGTGGCATTTATTCAAAAGTTTCGTCTAAAAATTCTGAATAACCCTATCAGAAAGTAAAGTCTGATTGCAATATGAAACTCCTGATAAAGTAAAAGTCTCAAACTTGTAATAAGTACTGTCCGCCTCTGTATTTGCTTTAAAGTGTTATGGATTCTTTTTTACTTAATTCTTAAATGTATTATATTTTAATCTAATTAAGGAAGAGCAGTACATTTCGAGATTGCCGACACATATTTTCTTCGAACTTGTTAGAAATATGTTTATTACATTTACGAGCAATTAAATATACATTAATTTAGTGGATTGCTCAAAATTCATTACATTTTTTGTAAGATTGCTCCAAGAAACCCTCTCCGTTTGCCAATGAATCGAAATATTCAAAACTTGTAGTTTTCCTTATTTCCTAGTGCATAAATAAGATAATTCCATATTTAAAAAATTTTAACATATTTTTTCAAAAAATTGTCAATATTTAATCGAGGAATAGATTTCTGAATCGCTTCGTATCAATTTGCTTACCTTTGAAGTGAATTGATAAAGTTGCCTTGTACGAAATCCTTTAATAGCAATGTTTAAAAATAAATATCAAATGCTTATGGCTTACTCACGAAAAGGCATCTACTGCTAGACAACTTTATCATTTATTTTTTAAATTCAAAACACAATTTTATGATTACGGTAATCTTCTTGCTGGTGTATATGTTAATTATAAAATTTCTGATATAGTTCGCATTCTTCTCGCTTTATATATGTATAAACTAAATGAAATTTGGAGATTACGGAATTGAAAGGAGACATTTATTTCTTTTAAATATTAAAGTTTTCTTAAGTGTTTAAATTAATTCATTGGTTTATTTAAGAATAGGAATTCTACCTAAATTGGATGCACAAATTTATTTAGAAACAAATTCGTAACTTCAACGCTTCTTATATTTTACAAAAATCTTACAATCTTATTGGGAATAATCGGTACTACTGATATTAAAGATTTATGCAGCTCAACTAATAACTCAAATCTTCTAGGATATTGAAGGGAGTAATTTTAGTAATGGAATGATAAATGATTTATTAATTCCCTCAATTTATCAATTTGTTTATCTCAGAGAGGAAAGAGATTCCGATTAACCGAAATATTAATGAAATCCTGTTACACCCGAAAAAGCAAATAGAGCATTTTAACAATATTTTGCACTCGTGTTCATTTTTTTAAAAATTCCATTTGTACTTCTATTCATTTTTTTAACACTAAGTTTAGGATTTCCAGCTTTTTTTCAATTATTTTTGCAGTGAACTTGAATATTTGATGCTGAAAAGGTGTTTTTTTTATCGCGAGGTCAATTCAAACCGATGTGATAAGAAATCCACCTTTCTTTTATAATTTTTTGTAGATTTTTTTTAAAATTTGAGGCTGGTTTTGGCAAGAATCATAGCAAAAATATGCAATATATTCAATATCAAGTACTCAATACTCACGATTTCTAGAAGTTTTCCAATAGTTTGGTAATTTCGAATGCCGATATTTTTTTTTTTTTTATCAAGGGCATATTTTAACTATAAAAGTAACAAAATCGTCAATATTCATAATCATGTAAAATTCTTCAATTATTTTTACCTGGTGAAATTTGAAGCGCATTTAAAATTATTAACTTATGGTTCAGTGTAAATTAATATAGGTATTCTGAAGTTTCTTCTATAAAGTTTGAGTTTCATTTTGAGTAGAAAAGATAAATTCTAATATATCTAAATTTTAAACGTAAAAGTATTTATTTGAAGCAATGTTTAATTATAAAAACAATTATCTCGTTTAATTATGATAAAATGAAATTTATTAATACATTCTTACAGCACATTAAAAAAGTTATGATTGCTATTTATCATAATTAAAATTTATTGATGTTTATCATTATAAGTGCAGTATTAATTATAATTCAACAATTATAAATAATACTGCTGAAAATATTAAGATTTAATACAGCCAAGAAGACGTTTGTCTTTTGAAAGTGTTGTCCAGTTTGCTCATAAAGTGATAATTACGAAAGTTTTCATTAAAATTTTTTATAAAGTTAAAAGATTTATTATAAAATTTTCACTGATTAAAATTATTAATTCTATGATAATTTCCAGTTTTGATATAAATAATAGTTAATAATCTTTTTTTATTAAATACTTTCTATCGAAATAAAATATTTTTTTATATTGTTTAAATGATAATTATGTAATGAAATTATATTTTTCTCTTAAAATTATTTGCTCCTTTATTATGTATTGCACCAAATAGCTATTATTGTTTTAATCCATTAGTTGACAAATCCCCATTTGGGGATTTTGAAAATAAACACAGCTCAGTGTCAAAAATATATTTAGTACATTTGACGTCTTAATTTTATTCTATGTATACAGTATATGTCTGCATTGTATCTAGCAGAAAGAGTATGTTTTGTTTCGTTTTTTATTGCTTCTATGTTTATATGAAAATTAACAAAATTTAAGGAAAAATATTTTTTTAATTTCCTTTTTTGTATTTTTCCTTAATTTCTTTTTTTGTATTTTTTTAATGTTTCATGTTCCTTAAGTTTATGGAATTTTATGTTCGTTAATTAACATATTGACTACCGTGTTGAATTTCTTACAATGTAATTTATATTGGACCACTGGTCACCAGTGAACCCCATGGCAGTTAAAGTGTTAAATAATTTAATAATGTGTGTTGTTCGAATGACTGAGACTCCAAAAATAACGTTTGGAAAGGAAATTAAACTTTATTTTTTGCACCAATGTATTTAGTATTTCTGTGAAGTTTCTAAAGTATTATTTTGTTAAAATAGAAACAATTATCAAAACTTAAACTGTTAAATAAGCTTTATAAAGCATCAATTAGTTTAAGCTTTTGTTATAAAATGTGATAAATTGTTTATTTTTATCTTGTTTTGCAGAAAAACTTTATATTCGTGTTGTCAAATTTTCTCTCCATTGGAAATTGGGAAAAAAAAAAGCTTTCATAATTTTAATCAATATTCAGATTTTTTTATGAACTTTTGTGATCAAATTTATGTTCAATGAAATAATTAAATGTGATTCATGTTTGTTCCTGAAACTTATTCCTATTCATGTGCAGATGATAGAAGACATTCGAACATTTTCTTTTAGTAAAATTAAACAGTATTCAGATAATAATTTACTAAAATAATATTCTATATCAAATACTGTTAATTTAGCATAACTTTCAAAAAAAAATTTTTAAAGATATATAATTTAGAGCTGATATTTAGGGATAAATATTTTTTTAAAGAATCAAAACAGCATATCCTTCAATGCATTTTTCCAAATTTTAATTTCCTGTATTTGATATATAAAGTACTCCTTAAAATTTGCAACATCATAATTGTTTCTGTTTCTCAAATGTTTCATTGAAATGGAAATATTAAGTTTTGATCTGTAATAATTTATAACCTGTAATTTCTGAGCAGTCATACAGTCGTTATAAGAAAACTCCCAGTACTGCAAAATACTGCTGTGGCTGCACGAGTGTACCTTTCAAGGACTTACCAATCGATACAGAATATCGGTTTGTTGTGGTTCCCGATTAAAAGTGAGCTCAAAGTGTACCACTTTCATTTCTGCTGATGTAAGCATGGAAATTATTATGAACCATGATCATTTCCTGCCTAAATTTTCAATTCTTCGATAAGTGAGCTTATAAAAATATGCAACAAAAAGGAGTAGGGGCAAAAGAGCCTACGATGTCGAATTTTTCCAGCTTCAAAATAGCTATTTTATATACTATTCCGGCTCCTTCCCCCAGTTGTTGCCTTTACAATAGAAGATACAGATTTATGTATCAGAAACACGTTGTTGGGCGCTGGACTATATAACCATTGTGAAACTGTATACCTTATAATCCAGAACAAGTAATTATGTGAATCTTGTTGATTGATTTGCAGCTGTTTCGATGTGTGAAGTCAGGAATTGCCATCAGAGACCGAAAGAAAATAAAGTTGTTTGTAGCGAACTCTTGTATAAAGAAAGTGGACCTAGAAAGACTCTGGTGAAGGAATAAAATCTTGTAAAAGACAAAACTCTTGCGAGAAGAAATAAAAAAAAAAAAAAAAAAAAAAAACTCTCTTGCGAGAAGAAATAAAAAAAAAATTATCTTGCGAGAAGAAATAAAAAAAAAAAAATTATCTTGCGAGAAGAAATAAAAAAAAAAAAATTATCTTGCGAGAAGAAATAAAAAAAAAAATTATCTTGCGAGAAGAAATAAAAAAAAAATTATCTTGCGAGAAGAAATAAAAAAAAATTCTCTTGCGAGAAGAAATAAAAAAAAAATAAAAAAAAAACCTCTCTTGCGAGAAGAAATAAAAAAATAAACTCTCTTGCGAGAAGAAATAAAAAAATAAACTCTCTTGCGAGAAGAAATAAAAAAAATAAACTCTCTTGCGAGAAGAAATAAAAATAACTCTCTTGCGAGAAGAAATAAAAATAACTCTCTTGCGAGAAGAAATAAAAAAAAACTCTCTTGCGAGAAGAAATAAAAAAAAAAACCTCTTGCGAGAAGAAATAAAAAAAAAAACCTCTTGCGAGAAGAAATAAAAAAAAACTCTCTTGCGAGAAGAAATAAAAATAACTCTCTTGCGAGAAGAAATAAAAAAAAAAACCTCTTGCGAGAAGAAATAAAAAAAAAACTCTTGCGAGAAGAAATAAAAAAAAAACTCTCTTGCGAGAAGAAATAAAAAAAAACCCTCTTGCGAGAAGAAATAAAAAAAAAAAACCCTCTTGCGAGAAGAAATAAAAAAAAAAACCCTCTTGCGAGAAGAAATAAAAAAAAAAAACCCCTCTTGCGAGAAGAAATAAAAAAAAAAAACCCTCTTGCGAGAAGAAATAAAAAAAAACTCTCTTGCGAGAAGAAATAAAAAAAAAAAAAACCTCTTGCGAGAAGAAATTTAAAAAAAAAAAAACCTCTTGCTATAAGAAATGAAAAAAAAAAAAAAAAAAAAACCTCTTGCGAGAAGAAATGAAAAAAAAAATCTCTTGCGAGAAGGATAAAAAAAAAAAAAAAACCTCCTGCAAGAAGAAATATAAAAGGAGAAAAACTCAAAGCCAAGTTACTTTACATCAACTTCTTGCCATTTACAGGAGATAGCTTCTGTTCGAAGCGGGCTCTCCTTAACCACCACCACCTCCATTTAGGAGATGTGGGGGAAAAATAGAAAAAAAAGGGGAAAACCTCTTGCAACAGAAATAAAAAAAATAACTTGTTGTAGCAGAAGTGGAAGAAAAAGAAGACAGGAGAAGAAATAAAGAGTTGTACGAAATGGGAAGTCTGGAAGAAGGCATAAGCTCTAATTTTTAAAGAACTAATTTTTACAGAGTTGATTTTAACTTTGAGTTAAATGAAAAAGAATATACCGAAAATAATCTGAGAAGAAGTCGTTACTATACTTATCTTTTGAAAGAAAAGAGAAGTGTTGTACCCAACTGTCTTACGAATATAGCCTCTTCGACCATACGTTGAGCAGTGTACTGTGACAGGCACCACTGTACGCTTATGGACTCTGAACTGACTTTAAAAAATCAAATGTTCTGTATTCAGTATGTTTCTTGAGCTGTTTGCCGATAAACTGAAAGGAAACATTAGTCTCATTTTTATATTCCTTCCATTCCGCGCACAAGCAGCCTTGTAATAAAGCAATTATTCCTTTTGAATTTTTCGACTGAATGTGACTGTTTTCTGCTAATGATGTTGCAATTTTCAAAATATGTGTTTTTGAAAAATCAACGTTGCATCATTTTTCATTTTTTGTGATCGAATTTCTGATTTATGCGTAAAATGAATTTCATGTTAATCATGCCATATGTTCGGGATGTTGAAATTTTAATTTGATGTTAATTATACCATATGTTCATGATGTTGCAATTTTAAGTGTAGTACTACGTTTGCAGAAGTTTATTGTAAATTATTAAATATAAATGCATATTTTAATGCAGAATTAAGACATGGCACATTTCCGCTGATTTCAGTGTTTTCAGTATTTAATTTTATTATTATTGTAATGGATTATTTTATGTAATAATTCTAAAAAATTGTAAATATCTCATGCACCTTTTGTTTAAATTCATTTTACCGTTCAACTATTACTACTTGATTTACTTTTTCGTATTTATTTAATATTTAGTTCATTATTTAATATTCAGCTTTTTTCCAAAGTCTGTGTCATGTCTGAGAAATTGAGTATGAATTTAAAAACAAAAAAGACAATGTTTGTTAAATACCTAATTTGAAAGAAGAAATGCATTGGTGCAAAGAGTGTTTTTGCTTAAATGATAGCTTCGATAGGAGCACATCAACTTTATATAGTAAAACTTCTCCAGACTTTGTTTCTCAAGTTGATAAAAAGAGTGTGTTATTTTAACAAACTTTTTCTATTATTTTAACAAAGATTTTTCTTTGTTTTTAATAAATAATTTTAGAAAAAATGATTTGCGAATATTGTATCCATTGACTTAATAATAAGTATTTTTTGATGAAATTCACAAACTCCAAATCTTGCTTATCAAGATTGATTAAAAATTACGAAATTTGATTTTAATCATTTGAGGAAAGAATAAGTTGTAAGCAGTCGGAATTATCAATATGTTAAAATATGTATAGAAATACAGTTATTTCCTTTTTTGGCGTCTCAGTCGGCAAGCAAACATTTTAATTTCAATCATTGTGAAAGTGTCATAAATGTCTTTGAAGTTATCATGCAATTACAATTTGGGATTTGCCAAATTTGGGACTTGACAAATTGTAAAATTCATTACTTTTCTATAAGGTTTGGCAGAATTAATCAAATCAGAAAATATCATTTTTCGGCTTTGATTATAATATTTTATCTTAAATTTAATTTTATATTGTGTGCTTCATGCATATGCTAGGTTAGCTCCAGTTAAAACCGAAGCCCATGCAGGGCAAATTATCTAAAAGAATTCATGATCTCTAGAAATTAGATTGAGATTATTTTCCTTTTAATAGTAAATGATAATAGTTTATGTGGAAGCAAATTAATGCAATATTGGCTAATATCAAAAATTTGATATTAGCACTATATTGCGCAATAATTCTTAAATTTTATTTTCATTTAAATTATGAATATAATGATAAAATAATTTAATACATTTTTTATTTTATAATAGGATAATTTGGTTTATAGTTCCATTATAAACCAAATTTAGAAAAAAAAGTAATGATTTAGAGTTCGTAATGATTTATTAAAGTTTAGCTTTTAAAAATTAAGCTGGAAAATTAATATTCTATTTCTCTACTTCTATTACATCGATTTACTGAAATGTGGTTGAAAAAAAAGGCGCCATGTAGGGTTAAATTGTATTAACTTTTTGTATTAATCTAGTGATAATGTATGAAATATGCCGTATAATATTCTGTATAGCTTATCTGTATTAATATTGTTAAAGGGGAAAATGCAAATAAATATAAAAAATAAAAAGAAAAAATTATAATATAAAAAAAGAAAAAAAATTGAAAAAATAAAAAAAAAATAAAGGGAAAAAAATGAAAAAAAAAATATTAAAAAAAATTGAAAAAAGAAAAAAATAATAATAATAAAAGGAAAAAAAAATGAAAAAAAGAAGGGGAAAAAAGAAAAAAATGAAGGAAAAAAAATGAAAAGAAAAAAAAAACAAATAAAAAGGAAATTAAAAAATAAAAAATAAAAAAAAATGAAAAGAAGAAAAAAAAAAAAAAAAAAAGAAAGTGATGAAAATGAAAGTAATAATTTCCAATTCTAAAAATGCTTTTACTTGTAATCTGTGTATATTTTGATATTTTATGTTACCAATTTCTGATGCAGAACTTTTGTGTATAATGCATATATATTACGTTGATGTTCTTTTTTTGGAAATTATGGGTTTATGAGACTTGTAGCACATTGACTGTCTCAAAATTGTAATTGAATGTAATATTAAAAAGTATTGTCTTAATTTAGCAATTTATTAAATCTGATTGGTGCAATTTAAATTATCTAAATGGAGCTTGAGAAAAAAAAATATATGTTGCAATTTTTTAATGTCTTGTTCTATTAATGAATTATGATTCTTACACTTAATATTATGTGTCTTTTTAAATAAATTTTTATATAAGTAAATCTTAAGATGAGTAAATAAAAATTTAAATATTTATTCTTTGATTTTTCTTAAATTAAAATTATTTTATTAATTTAAATTTTACGTGTATTAATATCAATTTTGGAATGCTAGGCAATTTTACTTAACACATTTTATTTTTATTTCGTAATCGTTAAGTAAGGAAATATTAAGACTTTTTGAGCAAACTGGAATTTTTGTAAATTAGCAGTACTTATTAAATAATTATAAGTAAATCAAATCTATTCAGCATTGTGTTGTAAGTTATGACGAAACATTCCCTTCGATCTAATCTGCCAGAGAAAAACAAGGGCCATTTAATTGTATTATATAATTTTCTTATAGCATATTTGCATTATATAGTTCTATCTTATCTTTAAAGTCAAGTAGACGGAGTGCCCAAAATTATTGGAAATTTATCAGTTATAATTTAAAAAATATCTCGCCAAGATAAGAATAAAATTCTTCGAAGCCCTTTCATGAATCTACTTGCCAACAAAAAAGTTTAAAAGTTTTTAAGCATCAAATAATTTATTATAATGATTAATTCCTCAGGGATTTTATGTGTTCCATTGGTTAGAAATTCAGTTCACCGCAAAATGTTATTTTGGGTCTTAATTTTCTGAAACTATTAATGATCATAATTGAAATGTGTTTTTTTTTTAAATTCAATTATACGAAAATTTGACATAAAAATAACTTGATCCTTGTAGAATTGAAGGTTGTAGAATCATTTATAAATAGTTACTTCCTAGTATTTTTGAGTACTTCATGTATGTCCTTAAATAGATATTTCCTTATGAATACGGAAAATTATACAAAAGCGTCCATTTATTTTTTTGATAAAATAAATCAATCTAATGCAGTGAATTATAAATTTCATCAATACTGTATTTTAAATGTCAGTGGTTATCAGGATTTTAAAAAAAAGCGAGAAGATTGATTCAAATACATTTTTAAATATTAAATTCTTTCATGCAGTTATTTTTACAATCAATTAGTGATATGAATTTCGTAATCGAATTTGACAAAGGATCTTTTTATCATATGTGAATAGTCAAAGCTCAGTCGTTAGATTATCAAAATAGTGTTGTCTAATTTAGGCTTATGTCATAGCTTTCCTGAGTAACTTATGGATTAATTTCAAAACTGGATATTCGTTTAAGGATTTAATCCAATTTTTATTGCACATCATATTTATGACTGAAAGTACTTTTTCTGATATAAAAAGAAATCAATTAAATTTGTCCTTTTTGTACTATTATTGTATCTTTTATATTGCAAAGCGGATATCAAATTTAAGATTTTTGTTCTGATTTGAATAATGTTATTGAGATATATCGAAACAAAAAATATTTGAAAAAAAATCTGCTAAGTTGTCGTTAATTTTTAAAATTAGAATCATGAATTGAATTGCTATTAAAGGTTTAATAATTCATTGGCAAACGATTTGGTTTCAGTTGGACATCATTGTACTAAATGAATGACAGATTCGCACTTAATTTTGAGAAAGATGACTTAAACGTTATTTAGTTAATAACGTTAGTAATAACAATATTTCTCCATA
The DNA here is from genome assembly GCF_947563725.1 of Argiope bruennichi. Classification (NCBI taxonomy): domain Eukaryota; kingdom Metazoa; phylum Arthropoda; class Arachnida; order Araneae; family Araneidae; genus Argiope; species Argiope bruennichi. The sequence continues at coordinate 98,971,826 of NC_079157.1, forward strand.
AAACAAAATTGTAGCTGCTTAAATCATTTCCTTATCATTTGAGACTCAATTATTATATGAATTTGTTAAATTAGATTGGAAAACGCTTAAATCATGCAATTGCTACCTAATTTTATGGTACAAAAATAAAGCTGTGGAAAAAAAATATATTTAAAATTCAGTAAAATCAATGAGTAGCATATATTTTAGGATATTCTAGCGAAGAAATAATTAATATCTAGCTTTGTATTTTTACTTATATGAAGAAGAGAAAGTATTGTAATCACAAAATATTTGAACTTGAAATTTTGCGGAATCTCCATGTTTTAGACCTCTCAGATTTTAAAAACAGATTTTCGGCATTATGCTTATTTCTGACAAAGAAACCTCAAACACTTTAAGCTAGACGGATGAAATTTAGTATACGTTCTTCATGCCATATTTCTAGATTTCAATCAAATTTTAAGGAAAACTATTCAATGGCAGTTTGTCAGTTCACTGGAAGATTATAAATTATCGTGATAATTACAAAACGAAAAGATCTAGATAGATTTAATATATGTCAATTTTGAGTTTGACCCAACAAGGGATTGACTGTCTGTCGATTTATATAATCTTAAACGAGTCAAATTTGTTATGTTTTTTTTTTTTTTTGGTATATGCAGTTTTATGTTAAATTTTTCTTTCAATCCATTGGGAAAAAACACGTCGAAAACCTAAATTCGATTTTCATATACTTACTATTAACCTTATGCTAGGGATCAATTTTTAAAACCTCTCCAAGGATCCCACAATAGATTCGACCAAAAATGCTGAAATTCCACGCCAAAGGTTAATATCTTTATACCAATGCCACAGAGGGCGTTCTCTGGAATAACACCTTTATTAATGAGTATGGGAGAAACTTTTAAGAAGACCATTTCTGCTGATTTGTTTTCTAAATATAATTAAATATACCCAGTTTTGTTGGAAATTTCGAAGACAGCGTTTCATTTTGGAAAGCGGTGCTCAATCTATTTATTTTATTGCTTCTTTGCGATAATTAATGACTGCTTATATTATCTTTTTACCTGAAAATCAATGCTCAACAATTCAAAATTTAATAATAGGTAAATTTAACAAAATGATTCATGTAAATTTTTTAACCAAGATTTTTGTGTTCTTTGAATAGTGAATATTTTAGATTCAAAATGTATTCGAAATTGCAAACCGGTTCCTTTTTCTAAAAACGTTGTGAATTTCACAGTTTTTAAATATAGAGTAAAACCTTTTCAAATATTTGCTATAATCACATATATTAATAAAATTGATAATATAACAATTTATATCCCATGCATTACTTATGAAATCGCTTTGTACTGATGAAATCACGTATTCGTTTATGCAACAAAATTGCAATGATAAGCAACTGCGATAAGGAGTATCGTTTGAAGGTGCGAATGTCAATTTTCAATCAAACTAGGTTGTCTCTAAGTTTTCTGTCATTAACGCAATTGAACTGCAGCATTCCCGCTGTATATTACTTCAATTATTAATTTATTTATCTTCATAATATTTAAATGTGGCAATACTCTTACATTTTTGAGCTAAACAAAAAGCATTTTTCCTTTCATATAAAGAAAAAAAATAGTTCGAAAAATTTCATTTTGCTCTAGCTCCAGTTTTCATATATTTTGCGTGTTAACAATACGTGGAATCCTCACCACCCCCCTTACATTGCTTGAAATTGTTTCAGAAAATTCATTTCCATATATTTTATAAATGGGTCGTGTAACGTTTTTTTCCACTTCAGAGTCAGCTATATTATATCAAAAATTTGAAAATAAGGATTAAGTAAATTCCTTGTTACTAAATATTAAAATAATTTTCCAAAATATGAGTTTTAACTTCACGCATTGTTACTTTATTTTCAAGACCCAATTCTGCAGATGCAAATGAACAAAAGCAAGGAGTGGAGTTCATTAAGGCAAGGAGTTCATTAAGATGCATTTCCAGTAGTTAAAAACAATTTTTATTTAATATGAGGTTTAATATTTATATAAAGCAGTATCCGATTAACATGAATAAAACGATTATTCCGTTATTAACCTTCTCCAATTACAATTATTTTTAGAAAATTAATGACTGAGTGTTTTCATACTTTAATTCTTTTATTAACTTAAGAAGGTTTCCTTTTTTGATAAATACCAGTAAAATGTTATAAATGAAAATTAACGATTCAACTTGTGACATTATAAAATGTCATTGCAAAGATAGCCAACGCTGAAAGCCGAGAAATAATTGCAATATTTAAGAAATCGTCTCCCTTTCATATTCTGTGAGTAATTATTTAATTTTAACATGTATAGGGAATTTTCACTTGTTAGTTAATTATTAAAACACACTAATAAGATCAGAAGAGATTTAAAATTTTCTGAAGACTGCCATCTATTGACAGTATGATTAACATTTAGTCAAAAACAACACAATCAGATTCTACAATTTTTTATATGTCTGGTCGGATTCTGAAATTTCATCATATATGAATTTTCGAAATCAACGTTTATTCATCCGTTTGTTTTAAATAATCTCGAGAAAATCCTTTCTAAATATCCTTTTAAAACGCGATTTTTTTTCCAAAAACAGTGAAATGCTTCGCCGTTTTTTGAAAGATGATTATGGTCGAGAGATTTTAAATTTAATATTTCCTATCCTCGTCTTTCTCAGGGTGTGCAACAAGAATGGAAAATAATTTTTTTGATAAATTCAACAGAAGCGACAACATCGCAATTAAAGAAATTAAACCATATGACCTCATACTTCTGAAAAACGCCAAGCGACCTCGGCATCTCATATGTGTTTGATAAAAATTTTTGTTTTATCACGCCGAAAAATACCTTACTCTGGATAGGGGACTGTTTTTGCCGAAAAATACCTTAGATAAAATTATCTTTCCTTATTATATGAATATATAAATATATTTTCTTTTCTCTCTTTCGAAATATTATCAATAATTATCTAACTTCTCCATCTGGCGACCCTTCAAAATGTGCAACCACTTCATAAGTAATCTCAATGTCTTATCAATATTCATATCATCTGATATGTCCAGAGTTAGGAACTTCGGTTTTAAGAACCTCGTGGGCCATCCTTCAAATAGGCAAAACAAAGGAATAGTATCCGCATACAATCTGCTGGTAAAAGTTAACTTGTTTGCAATCGATATAGACTCAACTCTACTTAAAATTTCTAAGGGATCGTTTCAACTTTCACACAACTTTCGTCACAACTTTCTATTTCTAGAAACTATTTTGTAATTTTACAGTAATAGTTCGGTTTTAGCTTTTTGAATAATTGACTATCATTTGTCTGATGATATTAAACATTGATTTTATTTGTTTAACAAGTATTCAACTGTATGTGCATATCGGCAATTGAAAATGTCTTTTAATTCTTGTTTTTATTATTCTCGAGTGCGGCATATCTTAAGAAAAGTAAACGAGGTTTCCTTCTTGTCTCTATTAATGTGAATGAAAACTCTTTACTTTTTTTTCTAAAGCTTTTTTCCACAAGCATGTATAGGCAGATAAATAATCGTAAAATAAAAGTATCGTTTGATTTGTAGTGGACTCGTATATATCGACGAGAAACACGCCTTCCATCAAGCAAAATATTTATAAATGGGTATACCATTTCATTCAAAGCTGCTGCGTTTTGGTTCGTAACAAAGCTGCACTCGAAGAAACATTGGAAGGTTTTAGCTATAAGATGTAATAAACCTAAGTTAGATGCAGTTAAGCTAGTTTTATGCTATTAAAATGACTATCCCTTGTAACGTAGTTGCAAAGTTAATCATGATTCGTAACTGAGAATTTTAAACGAGCTTGGACAAAAATTTGTCTTTCTGAATATTTATTTGCAGCTAACCATATTTAAATACAAAAACGCATTGTAAAAATAATTAGAAGTCTTGAATATTTGACTTATTTAAAAATGTTAAGCTAAGGAGGTATCGCCAGAGAAGATAAAATATTTGCAGGTTTCAAAAATTTATGCTTCACAGAACGGAATGAAGACTTTCAAAACTTTACCAAAATTCATTTTACTTACCTACATCGGTGAATATTTCTTGTAGATCAATGGTCACTAACTGATCTTTCTCTGGTGAAAGAGAGAAACGCAATTTTCAAAAACCATTGATTGGTCTTGCTTCTCTGGCGGGAATCAAACTGTAAATACGTCTCCATTCTTACTCAAAAGAATATATTTGAACAAGCCACTGACTAGCTTTGGCGTGAATCAATAACATAGATTAAACCAATTTACTCCACTGAAGCCGGAACGACGAATGAGTGTTTCAAAAACATATCCGTTTCTTCTGGCGTACCTTAAAAGAAAAAAAAGAAAGAAAGAAAAAAAAAAAGACAGGAAGAATAATAATTCCGAATGAGACCAAACAGCTTTCCTTTCTTATCTTTTTTTTTTTTTTTATTTCGCCGAATTCTATCTTGCTGCCAAAACTTGGGGGAAAAAAAATTGTTTCACCAATGTGAATGAGTCTAAACAATCGAACATCGAGCGGCGAGAAGTTAATAGCTGACTACAACTAGTCTTTTTGAGAGAAATAAAGGGGATTCTTCCGTTTTTGAAAGGGAGGCCGTTGGTTTCGTAAAATAATTGCGGTTTGAATTTTTTTTTTTTTTTAAGTTTGTTATTCTAGTTTTAAGGCAACAGTTTCATCACACCCTATTTACACCTTGTAACACATTTCTTCCTCGTCCCATTTTAAATACTGAAATCTTGTATTACAATCACTGGCATAGTCTGATAGTTTCAATACTTTACGAAGCGTAAGCGAGTTCCCTGCAACAATTTCAAATGGATAAACATTTTATTTTGGTACACCGCTAAAGCAGCTTCTGTTGGAACTAAATTACGGTGCCATATGACATTCAATATCATGTAATATTTTCCTTGAATTCAAAGCAGAGAACTTATTCAAGCAGTAAAACAAGTTATAGTTATCTATTAAATAATTTCAAATGTATATTTTGTGGCGTAGAGGAGGGTAAATGGCGCCTTGAACATAATCATTTCTTTGTCCCCGTCTGGCTTCTCTCATTAGATTTCCGAGTCGCGATGACCTGCCTACCGGTAAGATATCGACTTCGAGGTCGAAGAGTCCTTATCACGAAATCCTTTACACCATTAACGCCCTCCCCTCCCCTCCCTTGAAAAAAATGAAAAAAATTGTAGCGTTAGGTTTGTACTCTAGTTTTTGCAAATCTTGGTGACATTTTTTTTTTCTCAGGTCTAAATTATTTGGTGACTTTACGCTCGCAGCCGCCAAAAAGCTCCAAATATGCTGTTGTGGTAATTTTCTACCGGAGCAATACATTCCATGTGTATTTTATGGAAAATAGGAGATTTAGAGTTTAGGAGGCTATTATATTAAATAGATAATGTGAATTATTTTATTATTTAAGCAAAAGAAAAAAAAAGTATACATGCAATTAATATAAGTTAATTTATAAAATAATTAACAGAAAATTAAAAAAATGCCGTTTGCAACGCTGCCCGGTGATATGTCAGTTGCTTGCTTAGTGAATCTCTCTGTGGAATAAGGCTAGCAGCATATTTTGAGATGTGACTCAGGTGGTTTGAGAGAGTAAATAAAGCATATTATAAGTCAGTGATAATTCAAGTTGATAGTGCAGTGATGACACATTATTATCACTGCACTATTATTACTACCTTACTCATTACGCTGCCTTAAATGGGTTTGCGTATAATCGTTATCTTAGTTTGACGAAAAAGAAATCTATGTATATTTCTTTTAGAAAGTTAAATGTTTTCAAAAATCGCTGAAATAAACACAATCTGTAAATTTAGAGAAGATATCTGCATCCCATATAAGACTCCATTGTCGATTTCGAAACTTCCGTTATCGCTATTAACTCTGTCACTTCCATCTTAAAAAAGAAAGGGAAGTGAGCACGATGATTTCTTAAGAAAACATCGATTTTGGAACTAAAGTTCCAGTTCAGGGTTTGAAGCCATCAAAGATCCATTGTGCATGCGATCCTGATGTTCAGCATGTACGATCCACTGGCGTGAAGAGGAAGTTTAAAAAATAGTTCTAGTAAAGTTGATATCCTTGTTATCTAATCATGATTCAGAATTGCAAAGTCCATTTCAAGATAGGCACTGTGATTCTTCAAAATGATGATCTTCATGCAGGTAATTGTTATTAAACAATATAAAAAATGCCACCTCTCAATCTCGTTGATTTACAAAATAAAGAAACAGAATGTGCCAAATGAATAAACTGCCGTATTAGCGGAAGTACATAAAAACGATTTCTTCCATTAGCAAAACCTAAGTTCATTGAGTGGAAGTGGAATGGAATTTGAAACCATGCAATATCATTCAGAAAGATATTCTGTTTGTAATAAGTATAAGTCATGAGTGGTAGCTTATTGTTGATCTCGTCTCAACGTCACTGACGCTGGCATGGAAAATTGCCTGATACTTGCACGTTTAACGCATGAGACAAATGTCCATAAAAGAGTATTGCTAGTTTCACACTACTAACGTGAAAAACATTGTTTGAATTTGGGATCATTTACAACTTTTACTCTTCAGTTCTTATCACCGACTGTATTTTACCATCAAGGAGCTTTACAGTCGGACAATGGGGATGGATGTAGTCGTTAACCCTCCTCTCTATGCCACTGACTATTACTATAGAATATATCACTCAAATACAATTTATTGTACACAATAAATATATTCATCACATTTCTTTGACAAGCGAAGATGTAAGAGCAGAAGCTGTGGTCTGCCGAACACTGCGAGATTCGTTTCCTGTCACAGGAATGTCGCGTCGACTGAATCCCCCGAAACGCTCAAAGAACGACAGTGATGAAGCGGAGGCAGACGTCGAATCTAGGCGTTGATCGGAAGGATGGAATCTCTCAGTATTGTGCATGTACAGTTCGGTAAATGCGTTAAAAATTCACTTTTGCATATGTATAGTTAGAATATGATTTTATTATAAATGCTTGAAATGGAATTGCTAAGATTTTTGTAAGACTTTTTAATGAAAGAATTTTTTTTTCAATGTTTTAAAATAGAATTTCCTATAACGAGTATAATATAACGAGCTTAAAATGCTTACAATTATAGGACATGGGGAAATTTATCTACATTGTAGTCTGTTGCAAATAAATTTACCGCTTAACAGTATTTTTTAGGGAGCATTCGTATAAAGCCGGCCTTTTTAACTGCGTTGTAAAAAAGTTTGCATGCAGTTTTGCAGTGAAAGAGCCAACAACGATATTGCCGATTTTGGCTGGACTATTGAAAACTTATTTTTATTACATTTTCATGATAAATAAACTGCGATATTTTATGCATTAATTTAACTGCAACTCTACATTTTTCGATATAGTTTAGGTCATTAGATCTTTAAGAGCTTAATTTTAAATAATGTAATTTGAAGTTGGCTCCTTATTGAAAAACTGCCTTAGGTGAAATTTTTAACAATGCCGTGGTGAAAGAATGTTAGAATCTGATGTTGGTAAGTTCTATGAGGGCTTCTTAAATTTTGTCGTGAGCCAACCTGTTAGGTATTACAATTTTTATAATGCGCCCTTTTTGATATCATTTACATTCGCAAACATAATCAATTACGAAAATTGTTTTGCCTTCACATGTTTTAAACTAAAACTTATCAGTTAATATTAATGATTTCAATTTCTTTTAATTCCTAATTAATCTTTAAAATTTCCAATTTTTCATATTTGTAATATACCTATAATTTTTTTTGTATAAAAATAGAACTATTACGATAAGCTTAAGAAGCCCTAATTTCTAAACAATGAACATTTACATTAAATAATTTCTCAAATATCAATATTGGGGAATAATTCCAATGGTAAGTAAAATTGTAATTTATAGATTTTTATTGTCATTTATAAATTTAGAATTTTATTAACATATATTTTTGTTCAAGCAATTGTTTTGCGAAATGATTCACAGTTTTCAGGAGTGACCCATGTACAGAATTCTGCATTTTTAAAATTAAACGTTTTATTTATAATTAATAAATGATTATTGTTTTAAATGAAAATATCCATAATTTTCTACAAACATTATTTATTAAATAAGGATATTTTTGCATACCGGACTGTTAAGCAAGATAGAGTTAATTTTCAGAAATATTATTTTGAGTATTCAGTTTTAATTTCCAAATTGAATTTCAAGTTATGCTAAATGGCTCATTTCATCACTTGTTGACATCATTCTTTACTTAAAAATAGGATAACGGTTAAGAACAAGATAAAGAATGCCCGAGTGGCTCCTACTTAGCTCCTAAATAATGCCTTTGAGCAAGCACATGGTTGATTGATCCATTTTTATTGTTAGAGGGGATAATTCTTTGGTACAGAAAATATGTTAAAAATCGGCATGTCTAATGTAAAAACTATGTACTTAATTTTATTCAACTAGCACATTGCAGTTTTGAAATCTGTGTTTAGATGCGTATGGATACAGCCCTTTCATCAACGGTTTTTGAGTAAAATTTGACACATCTATCCACAAAATGTATTTTTTATGCATTTATTAATAAAGTAAAAAAAAAATACAGCAGTATAATAAAATACAAATCATGTTTATATATCCTTACAAAATAAACTTGAAAATAAAAAAGCCATATTTCAATCAATTTATATAAAATTCTACACCGATCAATGTGTTAAAAGCTCTTCAAGCTTTCTTTTATAAGTAAACTTCTTAAAATTAAAAACATCAAGCCAGTTTAACCTAATCGTGCAGGCATTTCTCTGATACATTGGAATCGCCATTAGAAAACCGTTATTTGACCACTCGTGGTAGATTTAGTGTTAATTACTTTCCTGAAAGTAATACAACTTGCCCTTCTTAAATTTGCATATTTTTAATGTCAACTCTTGCTAATGGTAGGTAAGGCGATGTACAAGCTTTGCATAGATTGATGCTTACCAATGATGTAACATAAATTTAAAACACACTTGATAATTTGTTTTAGCGCAGCTCCGTGGTTTGAACTACAGTTTAGTTGGTTTGTAACAAATCTTTCACATCTACATTTTTTACATTGATTAAAATTTATCTTGATCTTATATTAGTTATATAAATGGAGATATGCAATGGTCAATTTTATTAACTTTTTGTTTTTTACATTTCAAAATGCAAACTTCGGGAGACGATATGCTGCAAGTTACAGAGGTTCTCTAGAAACTCTGAAATTAGTCAAAACCTCTGAATAAAAAGTGTTGTCACAGGAGTCTAATGATGATAGATGATCTTTGGCAACGGATGATCCTTCTAAAACATTTATTGATATCAAATCAACTCTGGAGTTTTACCTTACTAGATCAATGGATGAATTTTTTTCAGCTGCAAAGAGAATGAAAATAGTTGAAAGGTAAATTCATTTTCATTCATTAATTTAAAATTATTTTCTTTTGCAATTACTGTTTTTTTTTTCTCTTATACAATGGACTCTCCTATGACACAGCTCTATATAAACTAGATCACATAAAGAATTAAATGAATTTTGACTAGGTTTCATAAATCTCGGAAAAAAAAAGTTATATATTAATCTTAGCACTTAATTTTTGTCCTTGTTCAGTAAAGAAAATTTATGCAGATATATATTAATATGAACATTAAAACTGATGCTTTAACATCCCCCTAGCAATAAGCGCACATAAAAGTTCGAGACCTGTTTGAACTTGATAATGGAGTTATAATTAACTGGTATTCATTTCACCACATACTGACATAATTTGTCATTTAGAAATCAGATGCCTGTTCAGAAAAAGGTAAAGATGCATGAATATTTCCTGGTTAATTCCTGAAAATGTCCGTTGAATGCTCCATTTGATATAATTATGATCACTCTTCGTTGTTGGAGAGTCTATTTCATTTATGTTAATTATATAATAATTGTATACATCAAATTATTTGTAAACATGCCATTTTATTTTTACAAAGTATATTGAGAACCGCAATTCTCGCATTGATTTAGTATATTAATTTATTCATTAATTCATTTGATTTTGTTTATAATATTTACATTTATCTAAAGATTTAACGCAAAGGGCCGTTTGACACTTTCAGTATCCTGGGGAAAACGCAGAGGAAAGTTGTGCTTGCCTCTCTTAATATATAATAATTTTAACTGCACCTCCCCCACAAAAAAATTATAATTCCATATTAGCATAAATAGTTTTTCATGGAAATATGATATGCGTTGCTCATGTTCTTTTATAACTCTTATAGGTATCGGCATTTGTATAAATCTGCGAAAAGACTGATAATTTGAAAACATTCCAGTCCTATAACTTAATGGTATGTATAAAATATCACTTTTTTCCCGAATATTTATCTTAAAAAGGGCAATGTCTTTCCTAAAAATAAACAAATAAGAGTCCATCGTTCGAAACGAATCGGCATTGTGGACAGGAACAATTGGTGAAACTGCTTTTACATACAATAAAATATCGATTGTGGAATGCTTAAGTTTTCTTTTTCTTTACCATTTCCCGTTATGCCAATAACTTAAAAAAAAAAGTCATGCATGCTTTTAACTTTTCGGTAAAAAAAACAAAAAAAAAAAAACCCTTTTCTTACTTGTCAAAATTTGCATTGCTTGTATTTGCTACGTATTGCTAAAATATCAGAAAAATACATCATTATGTACAGTTAAAGATCTGTATGATATTTTAAACTTTGAACACTTTCCTTCAAAGGAATGACCGCCAGTCGATTTGTAAATTTAAGACTATGTGAATGGAATAATTCGAAAACCCAATTTCTTTAAACAAAGTGAATTTGGAATGGGATCTCATCACCATTACTTTTGATCTGTTTGAACTTTAAATCTAATCAATGGGAAGGAAATGTTTCAAAATAAGTATTCGATTTTCTTCTCTGTGCTATGAAGCTCAAAATTTGCCATCTTCTGTTAATATAAGAGAGAAAGGTGAAGGTAGAACACCACCTCTGGCTCATCACTGCTGTCCCCAAGCTTTCTGCCAATCTTGTACTTGTATTACAATAATATTGAACCCTTGCATTCGTACATAAATTCCGATTGTTATTGTGCAAGAAGCATCGTTTTCAAATTCTTGTTGGGTAATGATTATTATATAGCCCGTACAAGAGAAAAAAACTAACATTAATTTTTAGGAATTGTAACAAACTTGCAATTAGTTTTGAGATCTATGCACTAAAAGGAAACTTTATATCCACATATATATAATAATGCACCTCATTAATTTTAGATCTCAAAGAGTTAAATAAATTGGTGTTTTTGTGAGCCTGCACTGTTTTGTCTTGAAGGAAATTAAGACGCATATGTTATGGCATGTGCTTTAAAGAGCTCTATAATGAAAACAGCCGTAACAAAAAACTTAACAGTAAATAAAAAGTGAAGTATTTGAAATGAATTCTCCGAGTTTTGTTCAAAAGAGACTTTTTTACTCAACTACTAGAATTGAGTAATATATAATATAAGGTAGAATTTTGTTGTTGAAACTTCATTTCTTTATGTGCTAAAGTTAGAATTTTTCCTTTCTCGTTTACGAAGCGCTGAGGAAGTATTACAGTAGGCAAAAAATTCAAATTGAGAGACTGAATCTCCACGTTTCAGATCGTCCCGAGTTCGGAAAATACATTTTTAAAAACACTTTAATGATATCAAGAGGATCAGCGTTTTGAAGCAGTTGTAGAAGAATTTTGATGCAGATTCTATCTATGTAGAACCAACTTTTCATATCGGATTTTTAACTTAGTGTTTTTACTTTCTCGTGTACAAAGCATATATACAAAGGAAAAGTATTGTATTGAATTCGACTTTTTGACGAATCGCCACGTTCTGAGCGCGAAAAACACATTTTTGGAATTGTTTCATGAACTTAATATCGCAAAAACATTTCCAGCTAGACGAATGAAATTTGATATGTAGTGTTTACACAAAATTAATGGTTTCTGTCTGATTTTGAACGGAGTCTATTCGTAGAAAGTCTGTCTGTGCACGAACCTACAACTCTATTAAAGATGAATGCGTATGTTAATTGAACTTCTCAGTATCAGACCGTTTGACCTACAGTTACTAAATTTGGGTCATACATACCTTGGAGGCTAAGAAAGTGCATTTCAGATAGATTTTTAAAATTTTAATTAAAAATTAAGTTGAATTTTGTCGTTTTTTCTTCATAAATTCCGAAGAATGAAAAAACCACAAATATTTTATCATTCCAATATGTATAAAAATACCTATTTAATAAGCGTGCAAAATTTTAAATTTTTGGAATTATTATTATTTTTTTAATTTTTAATAGATTACATCTGTTACACTGAAGTTCAAACTATTTTCCTTATTTCTTCACCTATCTAATTACTTGAATTTTTTTCTGTAGTTGAAAGAAGAAAGGTTCTGTTTAATATTGTTACGAAATTTTTTTTCTACAAAAATACAACTAATCAATCGTAAAGACGCAGCACATTTAATTGCTAGATCAGCAGCTTTCTTGCTGTTTAATCCTCCAGTTTCTCTACGTGTCGGCGACTCCGACTTCTCTCACACACCATTTCTGACGATATACACGACTTGCCACCAGAATAGTAGTTTTTGATGGAGAGCCTGGGCGATCAGCCTATAATCTCCGCTCCCTAATCGTGCTATTGGAAGATAACTGTGCAAACATAGTATAACATAATAATGTAGTGCATAGTAATTTAGAAGTTTTTGAAAAGCTTGTTAATTGTTAAAAAAAAAGAGAGAGAAGGAAGAAAAGGATAAAAATAAGAAGATTACAAGAATAAAATAATTCCATAGTAAATAAGAAAGAAGGGATGAAACTGATAAGAATACGTCTAAGTTAAAGTACTTAATGGGTTGGGAAGGGTTAGTAAGGGCGTTGGCTGGTCAGCAATTCGATCTTCGTTCTCGTCCGTCTGGCAGAAAAGGAGATAAGAACCGGTTCGAACAGGGTTCTTAGTTGTTTATGAAGTTCCCCAAGGTCGACGCGTGCCTGGCACATGGCTTCTTAATAGTCGTCGTCTTTCTTCTTTGCGGTTTTGCGGTTGGTCATGCCTTTGACTCCTTTTTAATGGATTTTCCCCCCAATTCAGGAGTGCTCGCGGTCTTTTCTTGTACAATGGATCGTAAGGGTTGTATGTGAAAATTTGATGATGTGAAAGGTTGATATGAAAATCTTTTCTCATGTTGTTATTTCTAACAAACCAGGGCATGTTGGAGATTTGCCTGAGGATTTTATTTTGCAGGATTTCTAGCTTGGTGATGTGGGTCTGCGCTGCAACCCCCCAAATCGGGGCTGCATAGGTGAGAATTTGTCTAATAATAGATTTGTAAATGAGGATTTTATTTTTTATGGAGAGTTTGGAGTTGTGGTTGATAAGTGAGTATAGGGTGGCTTTTGCTGTTAGGTATTTCTTCCTGATGGAACTAATGTGTGGCCCAAACGTGAGTTTTTGATCAAGGATTACGCCTAGGTATTTAGTTTCTTTTTGCCAGGGGATTGTAATTTTGTTGAGGGTAGGAGGAGTTGGTTTATTTTTCTTGCTTGAGAAATAGATTGCCTGACTTTTTTCTGCGTTTACTTGAATCTTCCATTTAAGGAGCCATTTTTCCAATTGGTTAAGGTGAAGTTGGAGGTCATCTGCTATTTTATTTCTGTTTTCATTAGTGCTGAGAATTGCCGTATCATCGGCGAAAAGATATAGTTGTGTTCTTGTGGTTCTAGTGATGTCATTGATATAAATGTTGAAACAGATTGGTGCAAGAATGGAGCCCTGGGCTATGCCAGCTTGGAGTGGTTTGGGTGAGGATAATTCCTCTTCAACACGAACTTTGAATTTTCGGAATGTTAAGTAAGATGCTAGGAGCTTGATTAGGCCGTCCGGGATATTTAGTTGGATTATTTTGTAGATGAGTCCCTTGATCCAAACCTTGTCGAAAGCTTTCGCAATATCCAAGAAGACTCCACCAGTGTCTTTTTGATTAAGCCATCCGTGTTTGATAATTTCAGTCATTCTAAATAACTGGGCTACTGTGGAATATTCATTACGGAAACCAAATTGATACGGAATAATTTTGTCTTCGATTTCTGGTTTTAACCTATTGTAAATAATTTTTTCGATAATTTTGCTGATGGTGGGGAGGAGGCAAATAGGTCGATAACTTGTTGGGTTGTGGGCTTGTTTTCCTGGTTTGTTAATTGGGATGACTATTGAGGTTTTCCAAGCATATGGGAAGTCATAATATTTCATTATTGCATTGGTGAGTTTAGTGATTCTAAATATGGTTTTAGTTGATAGGTTTTTGAGCATTTCATTTGTCATGCAGTCTTCACCCGGAGGTTTTTTTTCTTTTTTGTATTTTTAATAGCTTCTATGATTTCGTCAGGTTTACAAGGTTGAATTGGGTTTTGAGTTTGCTTATTCCAAAATTTTCTTATTGCGGAGTTGACTATTTTTTCTGTGGTAAGAAGGTCTGCAATGGGATTTAATTTAAATTGGTCTTCAAGATTGTGAGCAAGTTCTTCTGCCTTTTCCTTGTTGCTGTAGGCTATTGTATTTATTTCTCTGAGGGGGGGATGCGAAACTTGTTGCCTGTGAATTTTTTGATAAATTTCCAGATCGAGTTATCTTCGACTTTAATGTTTTCGATTTTATACTCCCAGCTATTGCTTCTATGCTCTTTCCACATCCTGGTTAATTTTTCTTTAGCACGATTGTAATTTTTCTTGTCTACGGGGTGTCTTGTTTTTTGCCAAGTTTTCCTAAGTCTATTTCTGATGGTTTTTTGTGCTTTTATTTCTGAAGGGGTTTCAAGGGAGCCAGCTTTATGAAGTTCGGCAGTTTGATAGAAGGCATTATAGATTTCGGTGGTTATATTTTTTGTTTCTTTTTCTATTGCTACTGGAGAGTTGAGTTTATTATTTAGTTGCGTGTTTTCGTTGAGGTATTACCTGAATTGATACCAGTTTGGCTTGATTTTGTAGTATTTTTTTTTTTTTTTTTTTTTTTTATTTCTGCGATATTGATGTAAAGGAGGATTGGTAGGTGATCACTGGAGAGTTCTGTAACTGTTTTAATTTCGTGGAGGTAATTAATATTTCTGGTTATTGCAAAGTCAATTATTGTTTCTATGGTTTTGGTAAATCATGTTGGATAGTCAGGTGCTATAATTTTCATTTTAAGTTTTCTGGTGAATTAATTTAATCTCATACCGAGAGGGTTGGCTTTTTCACAGTTCCAATTTTTATGTTTTGCGTTAAAATCGCCAATGAGGATGGTTTCAACGTTGCTCTGGATTAGCGTTTCGATATCTATTACAAAGGCGTTATCAGAGCCTGGGGGAAGGTAGGTGGAGATGATATTTATATTTTTGTTGTGGATGGTAGTATGGATTGAGACTATAGTTTCTTCCAGGTATCTGAGCGTTGGGTTCGGATAGTAAGAGTGTTTAATATTATTTTTAATGAATATGCCAGTTCCTCTGACTCTACGTCCTGTTCTGGTGGGGTTTGAATAGAAGGTATAATTTGCTATTGCAGTTTTATTATTAGTGCGGAGGTGGCTTTCTTGAACTGCCATTATGTCTGGGTTGTATTTTGTTGTGAAATCGTGGAGTTGGTTGATTTTATTAATGAGTACATTTGCGTTCCAAGAGCAGATAAGGAGACCAGATTTGCTATTGTTCAGATTAGGGTGTTGAAGAGGGAGTTATCAAAGGCTTCTGCCAGGATGAATAGTTTGTTTTGTGGGTTATTGTCGTTATCTAATTTATTTAGTAAATCTTTTATATTTGGTATAGCTTGCATAATGGACTTCAGATGTTTCACTAGCTTGAATATGTCGGAAAAATCTTGATTGCTGTCTGGGTTGCTTGGTATTTGGGTGGGATTTCGGCTTGGGGTTGGTGCGGTGTGACTTTTTTCCGGTTGTGGGGTTTCCTGAGTAGGTGGGACTTTAAATAGGGATGCAAATGATTTTCCTTTTTGAATTGCGCTGGTGTTCTGTAATTTTGGGAATTTATATACACGACTTCTTCCCAGCTTCAGAGTGCTCGTCTTTTATAGTTCCGGGAGGCGGGGCTATAATCTTCTGACCAATCAGAGCGTACCTGGCTGTATCACGGGTCTTAGTGGATGCATCGTAAAAGTTCTCGAACTTTCCAGTATTATCCATTTAGTCGCCAAACTCGTCAAATTCGTCGCCAAGTCGTCTAATGATCGCCAAGCTCTCAGGTTATTGACGCACAGGACAGATCTTACAAAGGGTTTGAATGGTTTTTCCCAGGATGACACTATTCGTGCCGGGTAGCAAAATTACCAATTTGTAACAATATCTTTGTAGTTCATAACATGAGTTATAAAGTGAAGTTACAATACCGCAAACTTTCGAAGATAGATTAATAGACAATTGACATTTACATTTTTAGTAGCGTCATGATGTCACGGTACTGACCCCCATTCGGAAGGTTCATATTCACAATCGAAACAACTTAAGACAATAATGTAGGACGACTTTAACACCCAGAAATTTGGTGGAGTCACAGTTATATATAAATTATTTGACTGAAATTTGAAATATGTACTCAATCGCACTGGCTGGTTACCTGAGGCGATAAGTAAATAATAATTGCAAAAAGAAAAGGCTTTGATCAAATTTTGAACCAAATTCATTTATTGGTTGGCTGTTGGTTTCCTGCATTTTCAATTCAAATAAATTAAACTCTGAAACGCAGCATTTTTAGATAAATAGAATTTAGTACTCAATTTTAACATCTAAAATATAGAACTTTTCAATAAAATTGAATCGAATTTGACAAAGAGTTGATATCTGTCTAAATTATCTGTCTATATCTATTTGAATTATCGGAAACACGATAATTCAAATATAAATGATTTAAGTAAATAAGATTTCGTTATGTAGTTATGTTGCTAAAATTGTAATTCTGCGTCAAATTTTGTTTGATTTAATTGAAAAACAATGTGTCCAAAATGTATAAATATTGCTTTAAACTATACTATGAAGCACAAATTTTTCCTGTACAGGTCTCTGAAAATAAAATTCTGAATACTCGCGGCAATCAAAGCTTTTCCGAGTTCCACAATTTTATGCAGGCAGGGTCAAAATAACATACCTATTCCAGAATAGGCCAGAAAGTTTCGAGAAGACCAACCTCAGGTTTTAATTTTTAAACCAGATTTAGTGGCTTAGTGAGACACTTTTCATTGATAACTAAGAATATAATTAATTTTTTAAGTGGAGTGGGATACTTTCGGCAATGTTAATAGTCAAAAATTCAGTTCTAAAATGGAGTTTTTCGCCAGTAATTTTTGTATCTAATTGGTAATTTAGATCATATAAAACGAATGATTTATTTTAATTATAAAAAAATTAGAAAGATATTTCTCTTTTAAAGTATTTTTTAATGGCAAATTGATTATACGTTGCGATGCGATAATGTTCAAGTTCATAACCACAGATCTGTATCCTTCAAAAAAAAAAAAAAATAATAATTCAGAATAAATGACTCCAAAATTAGCATAATATGAGTATAGGTTTAACAATTGCAGTGAATTTATTTTCAGTAAAAGATGCTAATTATAAAAATTTCAAAAAATAAATATCGTGTAACTTGAAAATCTAAAAAAATATATCATGTATTATAAATCAAATATATAAAAATCTCGTGTCACGGTATTTGTTCGTACTGCCCCGAAACGGCTCGACCGGTTTTTATGAAGTTTTGTATGTGTATTTGGTAGGTATGAGAATAGGTCCTAAAGTATATTTCATTATGCTAGGTAATTAGGGTGCCCCTATCCAAATGTTTTTCTATTTTTTTTATCTGACATCAAAAAATACCTCTAACCACAAAATCTCATTCTCCTACCCCCCCCCCCCCCCAATTTTTTAATCGAGATTTTAGTATTTTTGTGTGAACTATATCCAAAGAATTAAGCCGTCGTTAATAAAGCTCAATATGTATGTGTGTGTGTGTTGGCGCTCTACCAACCATACCGTTTTACCTACAGCTGCCAAATTCGGCATGATTATACCTTGGAGGCGGATATGTGCACCTCGGAGCAATTTTTTAAAGTTTTTAATTAGAATTTTAATTAAAAATCAATCGAAATTTCGGCGTTTTTCTGCCATGAGTTCCGAAAGTATTACTGCACAAAATTGATTTTTTGCATCAAATTAAAGTTTAAAACTTATCTTTTTAATGATATCAATTCTTTAACCTATAAATTAAGTTCTTATTTTTACGAATTTTTAAAGATATTTTTCAACACTATATTTCTCACAAAATAAAAATAAAATTTAATTTGCACGAGCACGTTACGAGTGCATAGGAAAAATTATCTAATTATTATCTTTCATCAAAATGTTGTCATCATATTGACAAAAGCTTATATTTAAAATAAATAAATTGAAAATTAAACATACAAAAATGTAATTTCCACCATGTATCTATATGAAATTAAATAGGATATTTTATAAAAAGTAAATGCAAAGTAAATATTTCTATGATCTTTTAAAATACCAACATTATTAATTCCATAAATCAGTTATACTTAAGGTAAATATGGTTTAATATATATCCATTCAATTCAATGCCCAATGGTTAATTTGTAAACCTTTAATAATAGAAATGCATGTAGTAAAATTGTCTAAATGAAGTAAACAATTATATTTTATACTATCCGCCTTTGGCGACCAGCCGGTTCGCCAATCTTAATGTTCGTTTAAATTTTAATAATTAAATAGGTTGAACCGGAGTTTAACCTCCTTCTTCGCCAAGTTGCGATAACGCGCCAAAGCTGGCAATCTATAATTGAAGATCTGATCCTTCGCTTTTGAACATTTCGCAAGACCGTTGCTGGCGATTTTTAAAAATTGGCCAAGCAGGGGTTTAAACTCCGGTCGTACCATTAAATATTTTACGCAATTCCAACTTTAATTGATTCTTCATCACAATATTTTAAAACTTCAAATTTTGAGAGTCATATAATTTACTCATAATATTATAAAGGCCTTCAGTCATAACGTAATGTGTATCTCTCTAATTTTCTATTACCTCCCGTAGAATTTATGCTTTAAATTAAAGTGTAAATGATTTATCTGCAATTAATATACTAATATTTTTTACTGAAACAAAGCATTTTTTTTTTAATATGATTACTGAGCGTTTAAACTTTATGGACACTAAAGAATATCTTTCTTAATTTATGTAATATCTCAAGAATTTGTCAACAAAATTTTCTCAGATTCATCATGAACAGATCGATTAATTAGCAATTTATAATTTTAAATGCATCAAACACTAAGAAAATAAAATGAATCGTTTAAAATAATCGGTCGGAAACAGGTTTAAAAAAACTACTTAAAAAACGATGTACTTAAAACTATAAGCATATACAAAAAATATATAACTAACATAAATACAATTTACTTACAAAAGCATGCAACTAATCTAAAAATAATTTAAATCATCCGTTGAAATGGTTGTCATGTCAACAATCAGAACACATGCGTGAATTTTCTTCGCCAGTTAACGCAAATGTGTGAATTTTTCTACGCCAGTTGGGGTAACGCTATGCAGATTAGACATTTTTAATTTAATTTATTCTGTGTTATTTTAATTCAAAAGTACTTCAGAATGAATCTGAAACATGTATTAATTAACAATGTTTAATTTTAAATGCATAAAACATTAAGAAAGTAAACAGTATCGTTTGAAATAATCGGCCGAAAAATGTTAACCCTAGCCTCATTACTGTTGGGAGAAAAAAAAACCCCTGAAGCCTTACTCATTTGGCGGTGGGGAAAATGGAAATTTTTTTGGCGGGAAAGTTAGTTTTTAATTAATAATTAAAATTATAATTAAAAATTCAAAAAAGGGACCCCAGGTGCACATTCCTGACCTCTAAGGTATACATGTGCCAAATTTGGTATCTGTATGTCAAATGACCTGGCCTGTAGAGCGCCAACACACACACACACACACACACACACACACACACACACACACACACACACACACACACACACACACACACACACACACACACACACACACACATTGAGCTTTATTTATAAGTATAGATAATTTGAATCTATAAATTCTCTAAGAAATGACGAATGTTTATCTAGATCCTCTCTTCTTTGATTCTCAAGAATATTTAGCAAAATATTCTTGAGATACAAATATTTAAAATAAAAACAGTTGCTTTCCAATCAACTAAATTAGTCTTTAAAACTGATTTATTTATGAATATTTAAATATCATTATTTAATAAAAATGGGTGATTTTAGACCACTTTATCTCAAAGATATCTCAATCAGCGCCCAGAGTTTCTCAAGACTTATTGGCCTAGGATTATGAAAATGTTGATTTTTCTAAACTATTCTATTGAAATCTTCATAAATCGATCATATCTGACAACAAAAGATAGATCATTTACTTATTTAAAAGTTGCGGTGTCAAGAATATTTCGAGAACATAATCTCTTAGGACCAAAAGACTGTATAAAATAAAATAATAAAATTTAGATAAAGATTAATTTGGATAATTTATATTTTATAACTTTTTTAAGTATATTTATAGACAGAAAAAAAGTATATATTTAAGTCCTTTTGAAAATAATACTAAAAACTGAATTTTATGATAAATCTTTGTAGAATAATTCTTAAGATACTGCATAAATTATGAAAATTATTCTGTAGTGCACGTATAATTTAAATTCTGAACAATTCTGTTTCCAGTACTCATATTTAAAAAAAAAAAAAAAAAATCGTTGTTTCAGTAAAAAATGTTTTTTTACATTGATTGCAGTTTAATCATTGCCACTTTAATTTTATTAAAGCGGCACGGATTGAAAATTAGAGAGAGTGAGATAGTACATTATGGCTTTAGGTCGTTTTAAAAGTATGAGTGAATTATACGACTCTCAAAATGTGAAGCTTAAAATATTTTGATGAAGAAGCAATTGAAAACACATAAAATATTTGTGTGTAACGTGAAATTTTAAGGAGCATTAAGATCGGCGAACTAGCTGGTAGCCAAAGGCGGCTAGTAACCTCTAAAATAATTACTATTCCATAAAAAAATAAAAATATAATTAATAGATGTATTATGTTTGTAAATATTGTTGTATACATCTTCATAAGATTCCCTCTAGGCGTACCGAAATTTGTAGAAAACATGCTTCGAGAAAGAGGCAAAAATGTCTTTTTTCTCAATAAATTTCTGTTGGATTCATTGTTAAAGCCTAATTTATAAACTTTTCATTTTTAATATCTACATAAATTATGCATATTTTGTAATCAGTGAAATGTCCCCTAACTTATTAGATTATAATTGAAAAATCAATTTTTTGAAGGCTCAGATGTTCCCAGTATCCTTTAATTGGTGTTGAGACTTAATATTAAATACTTCAGTTCATTGTATCTTTTCATTCATTTTTTATTGCTCCAGTAGATCTAAAAGCAGAATTAATTAAAATTAAGAAATCGTAATTTGATTATTACAATTCTTTTTCTTAATTGCAGTGCTTAATTTAAAAATTAAAAAGCTGGAGATGGATGAGCAACTGCTGCGAGAGTTGATTCTAGATAAACTAAAAAGGCTTTAACTCGTTCTTTTTCACTCTTCAAGACTGATATTCTTGCCAAAATAATTCCATGTTAAAAAAATTTCGGAAAATGCTATAAAAATTAATGGCGATATATAGATTACCTCTTATTATGCTCCAGTAACTGATTTCTAAACTGGTAAAGACAGAGTTTGTAAATATATATTTTTTAAAGTTACGAAATTAAACTTTTTATATTTTTACCCCTCCTGTCATTCATATTTAATTAACAAGTAATATATATGTAAACTTAAGTCAATTCCTTCTTAGGCCAATAAATTTGTTTTATTGTAAATACTTTTTATTAAATAATTACAATTAATATAAATATCTACATACATATGATAGAATTACAATATTAATTGGCAATATAGAGCTTGGCGACCATTTGGCGACATAATAGAAAATACTGGATAAATTTAATTATATTTGAAAAAAAAAAAACTGTATAAACATCAAGTGTCTTTCAATACAGGTTTAAAGAATGTATTTGAACTTGAGTGGCTGAATAAAAAGTATTTTTATTAACGATTGAAAATTTGAACAAGATATTGTGTGTTATAATATAATATAGAGAGATGGAGATTAGTAGGAATTGAAAAAGGCTCTTGATACTATAAAATTTTAAAGAATACATTCATTCTTCTATGACTGACTACTACTGTTGAAATAATGATGTTAAAGACCGCTGTTTGAGAAAAATTTTGCTACTAAGTTAGCTGACTCGAGATGATAAATTTTAAGGTATTGTTTCGAAATTTAAATTATGCATTTCATGCTATTTCAAAATGTTCCTTAAAATAAATTTGGAGGAAATCCCTACTGAAGGTAAACGCCTGAAACTCAATCAATTTTAATCAGGAAACAGTGAAATTTTCTTTAGCGTATGTTTTAGTGCATCAACGTTTATTTAAATGCGACTGATGGTATCTTATAAACAGTTAGGAGTCTGTAACTTTATCAGAAAAGCCAGTATGATAAAAATAACAAAATATAATTTTTTCCATCATTTAAAGCATTTTTCCCAACTGCAACTTTCTGTCAATATCCAACGACAAAACTAATAAATTTTGAGCCATTCTAAGAGAAGGCAATCTGTGTATTCATTTGAAAACTTATGCCGATGAATTTGTTGAAAAAGTAAAAAGTTGAAACTTGCGTAAGAAATAGCTGACGTTTCTTTTTATATGTTTCTTTTTATTAATAGATTAGAACTCGGTTAAGTATTTTAGTGTAAATTCACAGCAAAATGATGAAAATTATAATATATGAATATGGATAAAGCTCGGTTGTTCTAAGAAATAGTTTACTTAAAACAACCGGTGGGAATGTTCTTGTAACTTTCTCTCAATATAACCTAAGTCGTGTTTAGTTTCATCCATTAGTGACGAGAATTAAGTATATATTTTGGGATAAAACCTTCTTCCGTATTCCGATGAGGTCCAAAGTTTGACATAAATCATTATTTTTGCTATGGAGGTTGCATCCTAAATGACATGTATCTAGTATATTTCATTTATAAGTTGCCACTTAATTACAATGTAGTAGCCATTTTATGAACTGCTTAAACATTTTTAATGTGTAGAAACGTAGAAGTGGTTCTAACAAAACCCCTGCTTTTTTATATTTTTCTCTTTAAAGTAATATAATTTTTAAGAGCTAAACTTTAATGTCGTGAAACTGGAGTGGTCTCTGAAAAACTTTCTTTCGTTCTCTTTAGTAAAAGTGAATTTCTTTTACGCATTTCCCCCAATCGATTGATATGAAAATTTGACACACAACACAACTGCAGTCAGAAAATAACACACCAGATTTGAAATATATAAATCATTGCATTCACATGTTTCTGAAAATACATACTGACCGATAATGAAGCCTTCGTTGGATTTCACATATAAGTTGTCTACTGCAGTTTGCAGTAGAATAGAAAATACAATTATTACATGTTTTACAATTGAGTTTACATGTTTTTGGAAGTAATAAATGATAGATGGTCAATCTCTTGTTGGATTTGGATCTAACTTTGAAAAATATCTATACTATAGATGTTCTGTGTATCGAATTTTATTTATCTTGCTTTCTTCGTTTCGTAATTATCTTGCTAATTTATATTCAAAAAGACTTGCTCTGAAACGAATTTTACTCAAAATTTGATGGAAATCTGCGAATTAGTGTGAAACATATACCAAATTTCATCGGTCTAATACAAAGTATTTTTGAGTTATCTTTCACAGATGGACAGATAGACAGACATTTTCCAAAAATGTGTTCATTGAACTTACCAAGACGTGGAAATTTCTCAGTCTCGAATTCGAGTTTATTGTCGATTAAAATATATTTTTCTATACTTCATATACGAGAAAGTAAAACAATTCTTGTATACTTTGTGATTAGAGTATCCAGTCGTTTTCCGATTTATTAAAACATTTTTTTTTTCAAATTTCTGTCAAGCTGAACTAACTACTTTTGCACATCATTTCAATAAGAAATTTATCGATTTTACGTTTATTGTAAAGATTCGAACAAGAACGGTGTTAGGGGACCGGCTAGAATTCCATGAAACTGAATCTTTTGAACACAGAAAGCAGATAATGAATCGGTAAATTTCAAAAGTTATATTGCTTCTTATTCCTAGTACTAACAATGAAGGTGAACATGTGTATATATTAAATTTGATATATAATATAGGAAGATGGAAATGTGTAGCGCGTAGCGATTTGTTTGATATTTTAATTTAGTAGAAATGAAGCTGAATTTTGGAATTTTTTTGACTATAAATTTTTGGAAATATTATTGTACAAAAACGAATTGCATGCCATTTTAATGTTATAACATCAATTTAATAATAGATCAGTTTTTTCCTGAATTTTGGGAATTTTTTCTAAACATTTTAAACATATTTTCAATTTATTGCCTTTCTGCCTTTTAATTACATTTTCATTGCTCCATCAAGTATTTAATAACGTATTATTATTATTTTTTCATCTTCAAACCCTAAAGAGGAACCTCGTCTTCGAAAAAGGATACGGTTTATTATCCATGTGGTTTCCGAGATGAATAAGAGTAGTTACACTTCATCGCTCTTTTACGTTTCTAATAACACGTTGATATCATGGGATTAGTCTGTATTAGAAAGATTCATGCAGGCTACAAATAGAAGATACGTCAAATAATTAAAACGGTAGGGCTTTAATGACTCACAAATTAAAGGAATAACGCAGCTAAACAACTGGACCGAAATTCTATATAATCAGTACTTTCGGTGAACTTGCTTTTGGTCTCCCCAAAACTTTCTCGTGTACTCTTTAATAGATTGGCATTGGCGTGCAATAGTTACGAAATATTAACTTTTGGCGTGAATTTAGTATTTTTACTGAATCTCGTGTTGTCCTTGGTGAATTATTTTGCGATAAATCCCTGGCATGCGTGAATAGTGTCCACAAATCGATTTTTTCTTTTCAGACAAGTATTTCTCTACCGATTAGAACAAAAGTTTGACGCGAAGCTGCACTTGTAATCGCAAAATCAATTACAAGATTTAATATATTTAAGTCACTGCGTTTATGAATGATGGAATTTGTTTCTGAAAGTACAGACCGACAGTCAACCTGTTGTTGGATTTCGCACAAACCTTTATAAGTGCAAACACTATAGATGTTAAATCTCTATACCAAATTTTGTTTATCTTGCTCTCTTTGTTTTGTAATAATCGTTGGTACTTATATTAAAACAGCCGGACTTCCTCTGAGCAGATTAAAAATTTGATAGAAAACTGCAAATTCTGTATAATCAGCATATACCAAATTTCATTCGTTTAGGTCAAATCGATTTTAAGTTACATTTGTAACAGATATATGGAAGTCGGGAAGGTCTAAAATATGGAGATTTGTCAAAATCTCCAATTCGAATTTTTTTTTTTTTGGCGATTATTATACTTTCTCTATACGTATTCGAGAAAGTAAAAAAGCCGGCTAGTGATGAATAGACACATGGAATTTCGTAAAATCAGCCTATTTGTTCGGAAAGATATAAAGGTAATTTTTTAATCTCGCATTTTTTTCAAGTGTTTTTTTTAATAAAATGCAGAATTTTCAATGAAATTTCATAAAAATTTGCATAATGTTTGAAAAAAATTGAATTATTATATTCACATGTAAAATGAATGCTGTACATGTTCAATGACTAATTATTTTTTGTAAATACGTTTTAATTGTACATGCGTTAAACCCAGTATATTTGCCCTCCCAAAAACCAAATATGGGCAACTGCATAAAAACTGCAACTGAATACATTCGCCATTCTGAAAAGATATCGCTGCTGCAGTGATCTAAATTTCATCATCTCTCTGAAGTTAAAAGATGGACTTTTAAAATATTTACACTTGAATCTTCGAATAAATCTTCAAATTCCATAAGAGGTTAGATATAAATTAAATATGTCTCCATATTTGCAAGAAACAGACTTAAGATAACATTTAAATTTGACAATATATGCATTTAAATTTGTGCAAAAAGTGAACTTCTAACATTATGTAACTTAATTTAACATATAATTAAAAGCATACGGACTACTTGAAGGCTTAACTTGTGCGCTAATCATGAAAGGGTATCGACAATATTCTTTACTGTATGAGGAAGTTTGTCCATTAATTATGGGGATGATTCTGCCGGGATTGAATGCCGTTCGTCTAAAAGAAAATTGGAAACCCTGACATGGCTATAGGCCGTTAGAGTCTAAATCCAATTTGAAATTTTAGTTATTTTTCTCCTGTTTTTTAGGAATTTGACTGCATTGCACAGGATTTTGATCTCATTTCCATAAAATACTTGTGGGGTTAAACAGAATGTCGTATTTGAGCTAGATCATAAGGACTAACATCAAGGACAGGGGTTCTTAGTTATCTTTTCAAGAATAACATGCAATTTTTGTTTTCAATCTCATTATAATTGAAGTCACTTAATCGGAAATCTGCTGTTTCTGCAAGTACTAATGGATTACATAATTAATTTTTTTGTTATTTGAGAACTTAAATTACTGCACTTTTTATTATGTATTTACAAATTAAGTATGAGGAAGCGTGTGTGATATATTTTGAATCTTAATTACAATTCGGGAATTACTGTTCCAAATTGAAAGAATAACTGTGTGTATTAAAGCCCATCTTTTAGCTGCTCTTTAGAGAACGATTTATTATTTTTTTTACTGCATTACGAGAATTTTAATGGCATTCATATGGAATTTTTTATACGGTGTCCTATATATTTGCCTTTGGAATTATAAAAGGTAAATATGCTATAATTCATTCATGCGTAGTTAATTTTTTTTTTTCTAAAATACTTATATCTTTGAATATTCATTGAGGAGATTTGAGCACAATTAAGCATTTCACGAAATTAAATTTTGAACATTCTAAAAATAGTAGAAATGAAATTTAATTAATCCCTTCTGGTAAGGCTTATAAAAGTGAATACATTTCAATATGAGATACTTAGGTGTATTATGAGCCACTGAAATTATTTTTTATTTCCTTCCATGTAGTTGAAAATATCCAAATATTTATGAAATAAATATCAGTTGCAATTCCATGCTTGACCTTCTCTACGTCGATCAAGCAGTCTTATTGGCGAAATCTTTGACGTAATCCCAGATGATAAACCTAAATAGGATAAAATATAGTAATCGAGGAGGTCACAGAAATGGATCTTAAAATGGATGGATGGGTGAACCAATCCATCTTCGGGAAACGTTGGTTGAGGCAATCGCTCACAAATTTTGACGTGCAATATGGTAGTACTAATAACTTCTTTTTTAGATAGGACGTCCCAAATATTAAACTTTGGAAAATCACATTAATGCTCGGCGGCTGCTTGAGGCGTTTCACTGCCCCACATTCGACAGTTGTGATGATTCACACCGCTTGATATTCGAAAAATTGATGAAAGAAAGAACAAAAATTCTAACATCACATTCTTGCTTATATTTAATGTTAATTTATTTTTTAAAAGGTCCAATATGTTCAGGACATTTTATGTAATTCACTTTAGATTATAATACGTTTTGATACACATTTTGTAAGTTTCGTTTGATTTGGATGAAAATTCTGCGTTTTATAATCCTAAAAGCTTGTGAAAAATTTGGGATTTGAAAAAAAACAAACAAATTATATTCCTCAATGTTTACGCTGTTTGCACAGAAATGCGTATAATCGTGCCTCACAGCATCTACCATTACTGAATGATCCGCATCATTATCTGCTTTCTGTTAAACGGCGGGAACAAAATAATTTTCATTTACTGGTTGTTTCTCTAAATGCCACATGGCGGAATCTTCCAGGTAAAATGTGGGAATAGTTGTATATTTTTTATATAATAATAATTTTAAGAGAGTATGTCCATCATTTATGGTGAAATTCGAAACAGTATGTAAATTCAAAAGTAACCAGATAGTTTTGATCATGTATTTACAGTAAATGACAATAATCTAGTGATTACTTATAATTACCGATGATCGTTCATAAACACCAATTTATTATATTAACCTATTATTTAGTAAATAGTAGGGAAAGCAAAGGGAGGGATTAAAATTCTGTCTTTGTTGATTATTCGAAGATTACAGATAAGTTGAATAGTCGGATTTTTAAGAACATTATGTTACCCATGTGGCACATTGGTAATTAAGATTACAGTCCTGAGCAGCACATGCTCTTCATATATGGAGTATTCCTCCAGTAAATGTTAGCTCTTGTTTTCATCCATGGAGGGAAAGGATGGAGGGCGCTACATTGATTAGATATTGGCTGTAATGAATAATTATTTGGTAATACTTTGGTCCGGGCATCTTCGACTAGCTTGAATTATTAGCAAATTTAAAGCTTCTTTCGTAACTAAACTTAAAAAACAGAAAATATTTTTTTGTCCTATTACACCATGACAAAATCAGTATTATAAACATTTAATTACGACTTCATCAGCAATGGTTTTGTTAAGCATCGCATTAACATAGTATTAAAATGTCAAAATGGTGGGGTCATAATTTTAGTTCATAATTTCGAAAAGAATAGACTTAAACAAATGAAATTTAGTTTCCAGGAGTTTTTGATGACGTCTTGAAATGTATTGAATAAAATGGTTGTTACCATTGGAAGTTTTGAAATGTGTTCTTATTTCAGTATCGAAGGAACCTTGTGAAATTTTTAATTCAAAAATCTTTACATTAATTCCTTTCGAATGGTTCCTTTTTTAATAATTGTACTATGAATGAGAGTAGAATAAATATAGGTGGGTTCTTTATTTTTTCCGAGACTCTATGTTGGCACCAATTTGAACACTTTAGTTTGATCTTCATGAGATGACGTCGACAGAACAGTTATTAAAATCCGCTGCATTTCGTTCAATCTGTTCATTTCTTGTGAAGAATCCAATGACAATTTATGGATAAGCATTTTTTTTTTTTTTTTTTTTTTGTGAAGTGCAATAAGTTCCGAATTCTTTAGCAGTTAAGGCAAATCTCTGTTGGTAGCTATATTGGTTGGATTTCTGAATACCATTTGTAAGAAATATAACTTGACAAGGACTTCTTTTGCCGATGAAGATTTTACAGAATAGAATTAAACAAATGTTGAAAATGCGTTTACGAAAGTTAAAAAATACAAAATGATGGTATCGCTTCATTTTTGAGGGAAGGGGTCATATGATATCTGTATGAGTATGGGGAAGTATCAATAAGAATGCACATCATTTTGAAAACTATAATAAAAGATGGAGAGTGGTTCGCTTCAAACCTTTCTTGCATACTCTAATAAAATTATCCCCACGCATGCAATAAAAATTGTGGATCTTAGGTAAGGCAGAGAGTATCTTGTATGGCATTGGCGTACAATAGACACGAAATGCCAACTTTTCACGTGAATTTAGCATTTTTACTGAATTTGAGATCCTTGGTGAGTTTTTTGGCGATTTATCCCCGGCATAGGGATAATAACATCCGAAAATTGAATTTGTGGTTTGGACAATATTATCCCAACCGACTGGACAGAGAACAGCACTTGTATTCAGAAAAAAACGAACCAAATTTATATGTTTGAGTTATTGCAAACATGTTTCAAAAACTATTGACAAACAGACGAGCAATCTTTAGTTGGAGTAGGCTCAAAATTTGATAGATACCTACTCTATTGATGTTAAATCCATCTATCTCTCTTCGTTTTGTAACTATTTTGTTAATTTATATTCGAACATATGGATTGACAGACTTCTTCTGAAAGGAATTTGCTGAAAATTTGACTGAAATCGACACATTTGCTGCAAAGACTGCATACCAAATGCCATTCCTCTGGCCCAAAGCGTTTTTCGAGTCATCATTGTTACAGACACACATAGTGTCAAAAATGTGTTTTCGAGGTCTAAAACCAGGAAATTCTTCCAAATCTCGAGTTTGAATATTTTGATTACAATACTTTTTCTATTTCATTTACGAGAACGTTAAATGAATAGTATGAAATTATTTCCATTTTACTACCTTTTCGGCATAACTACCATTTTTGTTGAGGCATTTCACTTTATAGCTTGAAAATCCAGATCTCATAAAAGTCCATCGTCTGTAAGCAGAGCCGCTCTTACAAAGCTTGTTTGAGGGTCACCATCATAAAACTTCATTTTGATCATCGAAAAACCTCTTTATGGGTTCAAATAGAAGGAAAATAGAGTTTTAATTCCCTTGCTGTTTGAAAGGAACTCCAAAATTTCTTAATCGAATATTTACAATGTTGAACGAATGGGTGAAAAATCTTCCCAGAACTTGCCGAAAAACAGCATTAAGTATTTGTTGATTACAGATAACATATATGGATATATGTTTCCTGATGGGGATGTTGTTTAGGGTTTCAAAGATCTTAAAAGCATAGTAATTCCCATTTGGTGCTCTGGTCATTAAGAGCACAATCCTGAACGCATCTGAAAGGGGTAGATTACCTTTTTTTTTTCCCCTTTACAGGCAGGGAATGGATGAAAATTCTACTTAATTTGGAATCGGTCGAGTCATACTTTCACATATTTGAGATAAAAATAAAAGATTGTTTTTACCGGTATTGGGAATATTTTTATGTAGATGCTTTGAAGTATTTATTTACGCATAAGTATGTGCTTCTATGTAGAATATTATAACTTATAAAATCCTCTTTTGGCCTGCAGCATTATTTTGAATTGAAAATATCAATCGCTCGAATGAGTTTTAAAAATTGCCGTTGCGAATATTTTCATAAAAATACTAATTCAGAAAAACTCTTTAAATTTATATAAGCATTTCTCAATATGCTAAATCAAATAAAAATAAAACAAAGATAGAAACGGAATTAAAAAATTATCACTAACCTAAAATAAGTTTAATTTAAAATCAAATCAATACAGATTTTTTTTTTATTTGTAAAATGGAGGGTATCTGCAAAGAATTTGTTCTAATTGGTCGAACAATGACTGGCAAATATAATTTAAATAGTCGAATGAAGTTTAGAATGGGTCTCATTTACCATAATTGTATTGATGAAAACAATCTTTGTTTCATGGTAATATGCTCAGACATGCAAGTTGCTCGTAGACTTTTGGCAAAAAAATACCCCAATGTTTTTGTATTACATATTGTATTTACCTGATTTAGTACAAAGAGTAAACTTAAAAGGAAATTAAAAAGTGATATTTTGATGTTATTTTAAGCATACAAATTTTCCCCTTTCTGTTTTCGAGGACCATTTAGAAAGTGATCTGGAACAGACATTGAATAATTATTTACTGCAACAAATGTATTGAAACCAAAATGGAATATTTTGAATAGAAAGTGAAAGCAAACAATTTTTCTATTTTTTTTACAGGTCCAATCTTAAAATTCTTCGACACTTGGTACAGGATTAGCAAAGAGTAAAAGTAAAAGGTAAGTAATGACCATTTTCAAGAACTATTCCTTCTCTCAATAATTATTTTGTATTCCTCTCTTTTTTACTCCTGCCGTCCTTTAAACAAGAACAATCTGATGGTATTTGTTCCGTATTCATGCAGACTTTGAAAATATTTTAGGCTCAGAAATAATTTAAGTGTCCCAAAATATTGCGGAAGACAGATTTCTTATTTTTCTAGCAATCCGAGGTTTGCGAAATTTCTTCTAAACATAATATTTCCATCTTTTAAGAATGAAATGATACAAAAGATTATGTAATAAAATAAGACTGTTTTGAAGCTATGAGTTATATCAAAGCATTAATCATAAAAATCTTTTTAATTTACATTTGTATATACAAGTACGTCCCGCTTATTTTTTTTAACCTTAAAGTATTAGATTTAAAGTTGTAACAACAACAACAACAAAAAAAACAAATAAAGAGCAGACAGTACAACATTGTCAGTCGGACAAATTAAACAGTGCTTTTTGCTTTCTCATATACAAGTAAAGAGAAAATATTGTAATAGTCAAAAAATTTGAATTCGAGATTTTGAGAATCCCGGTATATATTGATACTGTGTCCTCCAACGTATGAGGAAAAAAAGTACTATGCTGTAGCTCCTGCCACTCTTTGTAAATTTTTAAAAACGTATGTTTATTGTGTTATCATTGCACATGTAGAGAAAGTTCAGTTCCAAATACGCTTGATCTCTTTGAATGTTCAATTCTTATTGAATTATAACCATAAACCAAGAATCACCCTCTGTTAACAGCATTTTCAAAGAGTTTTCACCATTTTCATTGAAGAAGTGAAATGGAAGTCTTTTTTACCCTCTTTTGGTCAAAAATCAAAACTTAGTTTAACTAACACACGTCTCATCTTTAAATCTTCGGTTAGAATGAAGCATAAGGATTGAATCGAATCCTAGTGATTGCTTCACTCTTCAGGTAATTAAATGATATCGTAACTCCAGCGATATTAATAATTTTCACGTACAACAGAAACTAAAAATCGTCAACAAAAGAAAAGAATGGACACCTCTGTAACTTTGTCATGAAGTATCGCTTGCTTACGAAAGCGGTGCTTTAAATGATCTGCGTTGATAAGTTTCTTCCCGTTGAGAAATTAATTTACTAAGTTAATAACTAGAATATCAAAATGTTTTCATTGCATGGACCGAAATATTTCAATAAATTGACCCACCAGACTATATATATGCACAACAAATTTTTTTCGAAAAATGTAGTAGTTCCCTTTATATATATTTGAAAAATCCGCCTAACAAAAGTCAACCCGCCGTGCGTTAAGTTATCTGAACACGTTAATTAGCAAAGAAAAAAAATCGTTTGCATTTACAGAAATTTGAGAAATATAATCAGCACGAATCAATTATATTCTTAATTCAGAAATATTTCCTTTTTACATATATCCTTTTTATAGATTGAGGCACTCCAATTAATTTTCAGATCTATACGTCATTCATCCTTATCAGTCCTGCCAATATAAGGATTTAATAACAATCATGACGATTAAAATATCTTGTATCGCAAATTTAAATAAGATGCTGATTTGTGAGATGCGAATACCATAAAATCATTTCAAGCCAATTAAATTATCGGAGTTCATTAAAAGGAGAGAATTTTAGTTTCAGAGAGAAGTGATTGGAGATTAAAGTACATAAGGTTAATTTATAATAATAATAATACTCATGGTTTTTTTTTACATAAAATTCAATTATATTTTATCAATTGCTTTCAACACTGAAATATTGTTTAAATATTTCTATAACATTTCACTTAATTTTTTTAACATATTTCACTTGTCCGTATGCGAATTATATTGAGCAAAGAACTGTAGGTTTCGAATAACGTGAATACTAGATTTCAGCGGATAATCACGTTTCAGGCCGCTTTGATTTGAGAAAAATTTTTTTAAAATTGCACCATTCTGTCCGGGAATACATTAATCTTAAACTCAATGAGTTAGAAAGATTAATTTTATATGAAATCCTTTTCTTCAAAATGATCAATTTGAATCAAATTTTGGATGAAATACTTCTAAAAGAATGTCTATCCACAAATCCATACGAACATAAATATTAAAAAAAGTAAAATGCATTAAATTTTGCACAGGCTTTGTCATCAGATATTTATATTTGTGCCAAATTTTCAATTTCCTAGCTGTATCAGAAAATAGACCCTTATAACCTGATTATTTATGTATGGAAACGGGATTTTCCATAAATGCAATATGAAATTAATTTTGTAGTCTTAGAACCTAATCAGCTAAATATTTTCGAATTTTGGATTCCTTCAGCAAATAAATGAGGCTGAACTGGATTGTTCTCTGTAAACAGAGAATTTTGTCACCGTAGGAAAATATGTGGGCTTTAGAATCTTGAATTAGTTGAAAAATCTTCGTGGGCTCTATTTTACTTTTAAATTTATTTTTAACCTTCTAATATTTGTAGACTAGCATTCTGTCTGTGAATTGCAGAATAAGTTGCGTTGAATTAATTGAAAAAAAATTAGTACTATAAAGAGTAAAAATAACAAAGTGATGGATATTCTTTTTGTTATGTAACGGCTGATGTATTCTGAATGAAAAATGACAATCGAATCCAGTTTTATATACTATCATGCTATGAGTCTTTGAGCTCCTGGTTTAAAATTGTTTTTTACGTTAATACAGCTGTAAAAGAGGAAACTACTTTATAATTAGAGGGTTGATTATTTTAATATGTAGATATTATCCTTCATCTAATCAAAGAAATTTGCAAATGAGTGCTTAGTATTAACCTATTACATATATAAATAATAGGTGTCGGTTCATTTCCCCATTTTAATATTAGTTCACTTACTGAACTGTAAGAAATGGTCCTGATTTTCTTAATTTTTTTAAAAAAAATCATTTATTTCAAAACGATAACTGCTGGTAAAGAATAACAATCGATTTGATATTTCTACATTTAATCTGCCCTCAAATCAACATTTCTATCCTGTGAACGGAATAAAAAAGTCCTTTTTTTAAAATAAAAGATATTTATGATGATTAAAATCGTATGATTAGAAAATAAATTTTAGATTTATATAACGGCGACAATATTTTCTTCGTGGAACATGAAATTTATCGGAAATTTATAAATTCAAATTACTTTAGTATATGATCCCTCAAAAAAGGAGCATCTTTATTCCCTGTGTGGATTTTAGAAATTTCAAAAACACAGGACGCGTTATAAATTCTTGCAAACTTTAAAAAAAAATCATTGAATAAAAATAATGCTTGAAAGGAGTTGCAGTTTCCGTAAATACGTTCAGAGAGCTTTGCATTTTTTTTCCCACTAAAAATAATTAAAGAAAAAAATGGACGATAGTTGGTGTTCACACGTTAAACTGAGATTGTTTATGCATATCAGGGAAAGAAAGCACAGTAACTTAGAATCTTTTATTTTAAAGCAAAAAGATATTTAATAAGATCGCCACCACAAGGTATTGAGCAAGTAATGCGCGTAACTAGCAGTTGAATTTAGCATGTCGGCATCGATCTCATCGAAGACCCGTTGAACAGTACCTTATTATTCCGCCGAAGTGGCTGGAGAGAACCAGTAGACACCAGACTTTAGTTATTTCCATAACCAAAAGTCCGTTTGGCGATCTTGGGGGTCACTTAACCCTTAACTGGGGACGTGCAGTCTGTCAGACCGCTAGCGATGGATTTTCGGTCACCCTTATTCTATTTTTAGCTCAATTGAATGGATTGACCCTGTAGCTTCCTGTTTTGTGACATTCAATACACGTGCACTTTTTCAACCGATATCAGCGTATGCTTTTTAAAATAAGTCAGTTATTTCTTTGAGTGAGGTCTCTAAGACCGCAGCTCCCTGTTAGTGTCCCAGTGATAAACAAGGCTTAGCAGATGGCACTAAAACTGGAGCCCAAAATATCATCTAATTTACTGATCATATTATAAAGCATTGCTCCAGACATTTTTAAATGAAGCAAAAAGTGATTTTAGTTATGAGGATAATTGTACAGAAGAGGTTTTCGATAAAACTTCGCATTCAACTGATTCTGATATGTATGTTCAAACATAATTAATTTTTCCAGTGATAATGTATTTCGAAAACTTTATAAAATATATTAATATACCAAGAGATATAAGTACAGAATTTATAGGTTGATTTTTATACTAGTTCTTAACATGTATGTTTAAAATGCTTTAGAAAACCGTGCTATGAAAGCACGATAAAAAAAAAGCCAATTTTACCCTTTTGCATTTTTTTTAATTTATCAAATAATTGCTGAATTTTATATTGTCTTCAATATACCTTCATATACTGTAAAAATAATTGATTTAAAAAGTAAAAAAAAAATAACATGTTTTTTTTTTCAAGATTATTATTTATTGTTATGTGTAATATGAGGAGCAAATGTATTCCAACGCATTTACTTTTTCAAGGATAATATATTCTGAAAAATTTCTAAAATATATCTATCTCGAGAAAAAAATATCTGCGAAATGTATTGGCAGTTTTTCATACTAATACATTCATTAGAAAATTTAATTTGAGTGTAAATGAAATGCGGTCTCGTAGTGAAACGTTATCCCCAGTTAAGTTCTACAATTTTACCTCCCCAGTTAAGGGGTTTATCTTACATCCTCGACTTATCATTAGGTTCTCAGGGAATGTATCGAGGATGAACATTCTGACGGAACGAACAACGCGAGACGGAACATCATACTGCGCATGAAGATGACGGCAGGTAACTCACATCTTTGCTGCAATGCAGACGTACCGTGGTGTCCAAACACAAAATTCTGTAAAGGCAGAACAGGTTTTCCAACCGGAGATGGAACAATGTTCTTCAAAATAAAAAAGTCCAGAATGAGGGACGTGGTGATCGAACAGTCACACGCAAAGAATTTGGTGATTTGGACTTGTAGCCAGTACAATAAAAAATGGGCTTCATCTATCCACATGATGTACTGCAACTATT
Organism: Argiope bruennichi; assembly: GCF_947563725.1. Lineage (NCBI taxonomy): Eukaryota > Metazoa > Arthropoda > Arachnida > Araneae > Araneidae > Argiope > Argiope bruennichi. Next base: position 99,008,437 of record NC_079157.1, read on the forward strand.
GTGGGTCAGATTCCATTTGTGCAAGCTTATCTTTCATCGGAATCGACTGGAATTATGTGGTGAAGTGCCTCTGTTTGGTACGTGTGCAGTTTCAAAATTCTGCGCTAATTGCGTCGGATCTACATTTCCGGAATCCTCATTAATGTCTCAACTTAACGTGCACTTCTACTTCCTATTGATGTCTCGGCTGTCAAATTTCTCATGACTATCCAACAGGGATGTGGCCAACATAGTATCCCATTAAAAAAGAATACGGCTTTTGCTCGTCTTGATTCCTTTCACCGAGCGGAAATTTCACAATGATTTAGTTATTATTCACCGGTATTATGCAAAAGTTGAATCACTAATGTTCAAGAACGAAATCATTCTGCTGGCATCAAATTACGGATCCATTTCTAACCTTGTGTTAATTAGTTATCTTCTTTTGTAGTTAACATCTGGATTTGACATTTGAGTCCATTTGTCAGTCATATTTTGAATCCTTTTTAATGGGGGGAAATACAAAAACTTTCAACATATTCCGAAACCGCATTTTTTTTTCGAGCATTGCGTTTCTTTATTATTTAGGTTTTTTTAAAGTTTTTACGAGTTTCTGGCTCACCTTTTATACCTTTCCCTGTGTTTTCTCTGTGAAGTGTATAAAAGAGCCGTGAAAGCGAGTATGTGAGTTCATCTTCATATGAGCTAGAAGTCAGAGTTCTGCCCTCGGGTGCTCAGGAGCCTTTAGCCTCAGAAGCTACTGCACATACTCGGCTTAAATTGCCGACTTCGGGTTTGTCTAGGTGCCATAAATAACAACAACAATATTTGAAATATGGGAACATTTGTTAATTTTATTGTGTAAATTTCGATCTCATGCAAACCTTTTTCTTATGCTAAATTCACTTTTTCCGCATTAATAATTAAAATTCATAAAAATATTTAATTTGTATAATTCATGCATTTCCTGAGCATTTTAATGAAAAAAAATGTAGTAAGAGATTGTTTTAAAAAAATGTATAACAATCTAATATCTGCGCGAGTTCATAACTCATTTAACATTGAAAGGCTCATTTTTCAAAACACTGTAACTCTTGAAACTACATTTGAAATTCATAAACTTCTATCGTTAATGTTATGTCATGCCAAACTTCTATGTTAATGTCATCGCAATAAATCTATTCAGAAAAAAAAAGCCATACTGGAAAAAATTCGGAATTGTTAATTAATTCCGAAATCGGTTTGTTGGTTGGAACAAACGAATCTCTTTAAGTCAATTCCATCGACATCAGTTTTAAGAAGATGAAATAATAAATAACAAGTTACGGAGGTGTACCATATTTTTGTTCACTGCTGTACATTTCGGACGCTTTGATGTATATCAATGCTTAGTGAGTCAACTTTTGATATTTTTTTCAAATTTTTTTTAAGTTTGCATAACCTTTCAAAAATTTTCTTCGTATAAATTATTCCTCAGTAACACGAAACTTATAGTAAAATATGAAGTAGCTTCTCCACTATAACAAATACAATAATTTTACGATTCATATTTTTTTCAAAAGTCTGCGGAAGTTAACAGCATTTCTAAATTTTGAATCAGGCTTTTGGCAGGTTTCGAGATTCAGATGCTTTTTCTATTTTGATGTTAGATTTCCCAAACGCATTTGCTTGGGACTCTACCACTTGACTTCTTTTTCTGAATGATCCTTCTTGTTGTTGAAACTTAGATTAAAAACTTAATTAAAGGTATTTTATTATATAATTGTATCAGTTGCATAAAATTATAGAGCTTCAAATATTTGTAGAAAAAGCAAAAACAAATTTTGTCTAGGTCATCAATATCGAAATATATATTAATTGTAGAAAAAGTTTTATATTTGTCTATAAATCTTTCTCTTAAATTATCTAAGAAGCTATTATCAGTAGTGTGATATCATAGATTAAAATGAGAGGTGCACTCCGTCTCAAAAGTGCCCTTACACAACTAATTACCAAAGAACTAATTATAATCCAGTAAATTTAAAATTATTTTCTTAAAGAAATCTAAAACGGTCTTCTCAAAACTTCCTTGCAACCTTTCTAATATAGATATTCCCTCTAACTCCATAAATACAGAACATCTTGGGCAATACTAAGATTTTTATTTTAGGAATCCCACGCATGAAAGCTTTGTACTTTTTAGTATAGTGATATAAATAATATGCATTTTCTACGTTTACGCTTTATACTTTCCCGCTTGAAATCAAAATTTAGCAATTCTATTTACAATACTGCATACCAAAGTTCCTTTGTATACATCTTTGAAGTTTTGTTATTGCATTTCCATGCATGAGAATACACAGAACAATAAATGGTCTACTCCTTTACGAATTGTATTTGAATGTTGATGCATTTCTGCATTTTAAATGGTAAAATCGCATACTAAATTTCTTTGCCTAAATTGTATTTTTGAGTTATCATTCATATGCATGCGAAAATACAGAAACGGAGTCGGTCAGTATATCAAGAAATTTTGTTCCAAAAGTGCCGTGAAATCACGCTTTAGGTGCTAGAACTAAATTTTATTCATCCAACTATTTACATTTTGTAGTTATCGAATGCATTTGTTTCCAAACGAAGGGAAACGTCGTGGGATTGTCTTTTGCTAAAAAATTTCATAGAAATCGAAAATTTGGTTTAAAGGTCACACAAAAGTTTGATCCGTCTGAATCAAAGCATTTTTGAGTTACCTTCAGGCAATGGCAGTTAAAACAAACCAACTAAAAAATTGGATTTGAAATGGAGTAATCTCTAGTTAGAATTTCTTAATGATTACAATACTTGCTTTTTGTACAATACATATTCCAGAATGCAATAAATATCTATTTTTATGGTTAAAATCATCAACTTCGTATTGAAATTCACGCAGTCACCCCTTGGAAACATAAATTTTTAAGATTAAATTAGCTTAAGTACTTATTATTTTTCTCAAAACCATGTGATGAATCATCAGCAGTTGCAATATTAGCGCACTCCTATAGAATGTCTCTGTTTAGATATATATCGAAAAAAAATCTATTTCAATAATGTTTGATTTAAAATGAATAATTACATAACACACACCAAAACTGTGCATTTTTGAAATTCGCAGATAAGTAAATGTTGTGTAACAAAACACGTATTTCGATTTAATGTAATGGTTATAGTTTATAAGTTTTAAGAAGTGTTAATATAATTTTTTGACAGATCTGTGTTTGTTATTGTCGGGTATTAAATGTTTTTGATATTTTTTTTTTAAAAAACCTTTTATTTCAAGGTTTACACATCCAGTGAACTGCTGTATTATTGTTTTAAATTCATCTTACTTGTTATCTAACAAATATTAATACTGCAGTTTTTAGGTATTGAACATAAAAAACTTGTTTTGTAAATATTTAAAGTAAATCTGAAAACCTTTCACCAGCGTATAAGCATTATGTTTTAAATCCTCATTAAGTGGCACAAACAAAATTAATAAGTTTGCTGCCTTGATTTTGGCCATATTTAATAAGAAGCATACTTCTTTGACGTCTCCTATTAACGGCCGTGAATATCTAATTAGATAATAAGTATGAACAAGGCGATTCACTTGAACAACAAATTAAACGAAGGAGATATAAAATAAACACCGAAGTTTTCACTCGCATCGAAATTTTCTCTGAAGGAGAAATTTTGTTGTCAGCGTGTTAAAAGTAGTTATCAAAATTTCTTACTCATTTGAGGTATTAAATTTCCAATTCAAGTTTTTCTGCTGTGCTGTTGTTTGATCAAAAGATGTCCCATATCCCTTGTATGCTATTTTAAATTTGTTTAAAAAGTTTTATCTTTGCGTTGCATGCTTAATACATTTCTTTGATAATATTTTTTCTTTGTTTCCTCCTTTAGAAATCTTTTTGCATCGTACTGATGGTCGAATGGAGGGTAATATCTGCTTTTCAGGTAGAAACTCAAGCCTTCAGAAAGAAAAGAAGCATCTTGAGACAGCTATCCATCCTTTACTACCAAATCATTCCAATCCAGCATCCTGGAGAAGGGTCTGTGGTAATTGTCATCTGACGATTCTCTGGAAACACCAAATGCCAGAGGTTTTGCTTTTACCAGAAATATATTAATCTGTCATTCGTAAAAAAAATTTAGGCAAACTATACCCTTAATAAATTTTTGCTGCAGCTTCAAAGAGTGGTGGACCGATACCGTGGATATAATATGTAATCAGAAGAAGAAGAAAACAAAAAAATCTTAATCTGAAAGAAATATATTATTCGCCAGAGAAATTTTGTTATGGTAACCATTCTGGTTGTCTGTTTTTTCAAAACATACAAAGATATTCTCTAACATCAATTCAAGCTCATTTTAATGTGCACCCAAAAAATGAGTTCTTTTATCCTTGCAAACAAAGTTTGGATAAAGAAGTTGTTGAAAAGAATAACATTGTAAAGAAAAAAAAGTGAACACCGAAAAGAAAAATAATGTCATCTGATAAAGGTTAAAAATTGCATCTCAAATAACTGCGTATTTCCTGCCATCAACTATTTGTGCAACTTATCTCAAAGATGCGAAAAATATATGTTAAATTCACATGTTTCATATTCTTGTGAGCAAATTAACTGATGTTTTAAAATGCATTTATTAATCCTTCCTTATTGCATCATCAAATCGACGATCATCTTCCAATTCCGGATCGTGAGAGCGAAACAGCCAGTTCTCAGGAAGCATTTAGGTTGTCTGCTATCGCGTAACTTTTTCTGGCAATTCCGATTGATTTTACTATCTTTCCACTGCTTTATGAACGATTCTGAACTATATTTATGACTAAACAGACACTTATTACAAATTTAAAGTAGTAGTAGAACGTTATAATTTTCAACTCTTGCGTCTTTATATTTTAGTTATGTAACTTGTGACTTTTTTTTCTTCGACTGAAAATATCGTATTCAGTGCTTTTTTGAATAATAATAATACAGCTCTCCCACAAAAGAAAAGGGAGATTTCGGGGAAGCCAGGACGGTTTTCTAGAGACCCCTCATCACTTGCATCCAGACGCTTGCTTATTTTATGAGCTGGTATGCTAGTGCTTTGTGGTCAAGCATCAAAAGTGCGTCGGTGTTTTTTCCTCTTTAAGTCGCACAGATCAACTACTTTAGAATACTCGAAATGTTAGATAAATTGATATTTAAAATTATTAATCATGTTTCATAATATTCGATTTAAATATTTTTCCGCCATTAAATAGTGAATGTTTCGGGATTATTTAGTTTCAAGTCGAATGTCACTTCTTTGTCGACTTTGGATGTATTGTATGCATAATAATTTTGTAGTCCAGAACCTAAAATGATTATGAAAGAATAAATGTCAGAGTTTTAAGAAGGAAGGTAAATCTTCCTGCATTCGGCACTAAAGAGCATGAAATATTTAAGAAGTTAGCTAATTAGATTAATTTTCATAAAAATTTGCAAAATTTTTTTTAAAAATTTAATCCATTGTTAGTCAATCAAATTTAATTCGTAATAAATTAGTTAATGTTAGTAACGAAATTATCGTAATTTCTTTAGGTTAAAATAAAAACTAATGAGAATTTTTTTGTGAATAATATTAGACATTTTGCTATGAAAAGCTGAGCTTCTTTAATTCTCTTTATGGAGAAAGAAATGTCCCATGAAATAAAGAAGAGTTGTGAGAAATTTAATTTTAGAAAGCTAGTCCTTTTATGATTAGAATGAACGCGTGCACGTGAAATTTTCTATTTTGTAAATATGACCATTCAATGCGGGTTGCAAAATATTGCTATAGGCTGTTAATTAAAAGCCATAGATAAAATGACACAATACGTATGCAATGTTGTGTTGAGTTTTGAATAAGGTATTTCGTATTGTATACTAATTTATGTATAAAATATAGATGAGGGTAAATTTTTAAGCCTTACAATTGATAAATTTAAATGTACAAAATAATTGTATAAAGGAGAATGTAGCATAAACGTAAGGTTTTTTATGGCAGAAGTTGAAAACATTTCGAAGTGTCTATTATTAAATAAGTTCTAAAATTAATGATGAAATGAATTTAAAAATACTGAATGTTGAGAAAGCATTCTTTTATGAGAATAAATATTTAATTTAATCACCAGAAATCTCGGTATAATGGAAGAATTTAGTGATTAGGTTAAGTAAGAATGCGCTGAATGTTTGATATGTATAGCCGATATTGAAAGGCGTGTGGGGGTTTCTGGTAATCTCTTCTACATTTGGTGTTTGCCGAATTTGATACCAAAAAGTAAATGTAATAAAATATTAGAGGATAAAATTTTGTAAAAGTCGAATTGTTGGAACGTTAGAAGAAATTCCTATTTTAATTGTAAAATTATTTGGTTTAGAGTTGGATTGCAATGGTATTTTGTGGACCTTTAAAAATTCCATCAAGAATTCTTGTGGTAGATATGAGTTTGAATTTGTGATTGCATTAAGTAATTATAATGAGATGAGGTATTCATGAGACAAAATTTAGGAGATTTTACTAAGAGTAATAATATGTTATTGTGTTTAGAGATCATAAGTAATATTTAAAAATGTTTAATGAATGGTTAAAATTGAATCGTAGCAAGCCCAGTGTCAATGTGAAGCATTTAAATTTAGATATAGATATGCATTAAAAATAGGTATGCATTCTGAACTTCAACAATGCAGATGCTAAAGCAATAAACAGCTTTTCATTACGTTTGAGGTGAGCCATACTACGGTTAAAAATAAATTTTTCCTTTGCTTCGTCCTTGGAGCATTGTGTATTTATGTAATCGGGTGATGTTGAAATCGTCGTTTACGATAGTCTAACGATCTTTGGAATCGGTCTGTTACGATCGCTTACGATCTTTGGAATCGGTCTGTCTACCCGTAAACACAAAAGCAGACATACTTTGAGTAGTTAGTTCTCTATAATTTGATGCATGAACTCCATACCAAATTTGCATCAAATTTTTGAATGGAATATCTTAAGCAGTAGTCTATTTGTTCAGGTACAAATAAAATAACTAGATAAAAAGATATCGGGTAATGTTATCAAATTTTTTTGACTATCTGTCAGTCCGTAATTTCTTATGTATGTTTCCTTAATAATTCAAAAATTCGATATTTCAAGTAAATGGAAATGGGTAGGTCATTCTCTGATTACAATTACAGTTCCATGTTAAATTTTGACTTTAATCAAACCGGAAAAGGATGTAAAATATAAATTTCATTTTTGACTACCTTTTTATAGCCAAATGCTAATTATTATTAGTAGCAGATTACAAGATATATTCAGTAAAATTGTCAGATTAAAGTCTAGCCAAAAGTCGACAGTTTTGTATGGAATGAGAAAACCTGCATGCGAGAAAATTTTAGGGAAATCCCTTCCAGTGGTCCACATTACAGAAAGCATACAACACAGTTTTATTTTTTCAATGCAAAGACGTAAATTTTAATTGTGTGTGAAGGGGGGGGGAGCTTATTTGGTCTTTATCATGCAATTGTTGGATAACGAGACTGGACTGGATTTTTTTGTTGAATTTATGTATGTGGACCTCAGAATAATGGGTCCTGTATGCATCTAAATTCTTATTTAATTCGCAATGAACGAACGTACTTTTTACTAAATCATTAACAAGTGCAGGCGCAGGTATTTGTATTAACGCTCTTAATCTAAATACGTATTAATTGTGTATACAAATATTGCTGAATTGTGTGTGAAATGAATTCGATAGTGTGTTGGGTGAAGAATACGCGCATGTTGATTATGTGCATAAATATTTAAAGTTGCTGCTAATAACGCTCTTTGCTTGAAACAGAAAGGCTCCGAGTTTCATGCAGTATTGAATATTTTTAGTTATTTAGGGAAACATTTTATTTTCCATCGATATGATTAGTTTTATCATTTGATCCTGCCTTTAATGCAATTACTGAGCAAAGTTTCTCCCATCTGTGTGAAATATTAGAGACTAGTTATCATTTGCATGCAATGATTTACTTTGGCTTACAAGTGAATCATTCCTGAAACTCCAGTTCTGCTTTAAAGGCAGAATGTTAAACTCTCGTTACCTGACTTCCAGCCGTTTTGGAATGAGTCCGTTTCTTGCCTTAAAAATTGACAAGAAGTCGATCATTAACTCAAATACAAAATTATAAATTAATAATTTCAAAAATCTTTGAACCAATAATACCAAATTTCATCCATCTCGCTCGTTGCTATTTTTTAAGTTATTGAGTGACATAAGCTAATGGATATTGGAATAAAAATTTTATTTTGGGGTTGTTGAAATCTCGAATATAAAGATTTATGTGAAATTGGTTTAAGGGTGGTAATTTTTATACAAAATAATTAACTTGATCTTAAGCTTGTTTCTGCCCGAGGGAAGAAATGGATTGGAAACCGTTTCTGTAATTTTAATTTTCGAAGATTGAGCATTGTAATGAGTCCAAAAATATGGTCATTAGATTCAAGCTCGGAAAAAAAACACAGATGAAAGCTGTGCATTGTAAATAAATTAAGCATTATAAAACAATTAAGTGAATTGATATATGAAGCTCATGAACTTGGCTGGCTGAAGTCAAAATTTTGAAAGGCTACTAATTTATTTTCGTCTGCATACTACTGACGCATCATAACGATGTTTGGCTTTTGTGCTATTAAAATTCAATTCAAACTATCATTTGCGTACTATTGCTTTCACCTACTTTTAAATTATTTTTAGTACTTTAATGATGCCGTAAAGTTAGATTGCTAAATTTCTTCCAACAAACTTCTAATTATTTTGGAGTTCGGAAGTTTCTTGCATACGAATGGATAGCCAATCATTACCAAAAATTGTTCTAAATTTAATAACCTCTTTTTGTAAGTACTTCCAATTGAATCCTTCTCGCTCACTGCATTTATTGAGTTATCGTATGGCTACTCTGGATCCTATAATTCAGTTTAAAATTCTATTTTTAGGATATCGAAGAGTATGGAAGATGAGTCGAAATTGAATTTCTATGTGAAAAAATAAATTATATTTGGTTTTTGCACAAGAGTGTAGCAATGAATTGGAAATAATGTCCAGTTTAAATTGTTTCATATGTCGTATCGTATTTCTTTTAAAAATATATTTTGACGTATGTTAGATAATTATAAACAAAAATTGTAGATAAATAAGCTATTATAAATCAAGTGAGTTTAGACCACTGTTCCTCAACTGGCTCAACTTGAATTCATGAAATACACTACGAGTTTTAATTATTAAAGGAAAAAAATGTGAAAACTTATTCGCATTTCGATGATTAAGGGAAAGTATTAGGATCAGAGTTTTAATCATTTATTATGCAGATCATTTATTATTCAGCGAGATATTCATAGGATTTATGATCGAAAACTAGTTCGAAATTTCTTTGGAGTTTCAATTTCTTTGATGGGGGAATACAGTTCGTGAAATTAATATCAAAAATGCTCTTTAAAATCGTAATATTTTATGAGTATTTGTTCTTTAGTTAATATGTGTAAAATTGTCCAATAATTTTCTATGCATTAAATCAATAATATTGATTTTGATTTTTTTCCCTGCTAATTGATGAAATTACATTTATTAATTAAAATATTAATGAATTGAAATGAAATATTCCAATTTGTATCGAAACTTATATGTGAAATGAGAGATATTAAATTTATAATCTTTGTTATTGAAAGGAAATGGGAGTGCGAAGATTCAGGAGAAATCACAGTACTAAATCTGTAGTGCATTTAATTGATGTTAGCATACAGTGATTAAAATACTGCACTTCTTGAAAATGTGAAATGTCAAGAAAAGTTCTTTGATGGTGGAGGATGAATGTTTTCTAGTTGCGTTGGTTATTTTCCGATTTGCATTGTAGAACATAACAAAATCCGCTTTGGAAACATTGATTTTCATTTTTAAATTGAGTAAATTTTCAAATGTGTATTGAGGCCTACCTGGATGCATTTCGAAATTATTTCTGATTAACTTTGCTATAGTACTTCAATGCGTGCGTCAGCATAATATTCAATTTTTACTTTCTCGTATATGAAATATAGAGAAATTATTAGAATCGTAATAAAAAAAATTGGAAATTGAGATTTTACGATTATTTACGTTTTAGATTTTCCTGGGTTCTCTAAACACATTTTTCGAAAACATTCGTCTGTGACAAATTTACTTCAAAAACGGCTTGGAGCTATACAGAAGAAATTTTGTATAGTGTTTTCGCTCCAAAATTTGTGGGAATTCCGTTCAGATAAAGTCTTCCTTGCTCTACGAATATAATTTAAAACGATAGTTACAAACCAAAGAGAGCTACATGATTGAAATTAAGCTTATATATTTAACGTCTTAATGTAGACACTTATCCAATATTGAATCATACTCAACAAAGGGTTGGACGTCTGTTGGTCTGCAGTTGCAGACAGATATAAAAGTGTTAACTCAAAAACGCAATGGCAACTATACCAAATTTGGTATGTGAGTTCGTGACTACAAGTGTAATTGTGTACCAAATTTTGGCTTATATCGATTTGGAAACTACTATTTAAAATGCAAATCAATTAACATTTTTAGGGAGTATGCGATAAAGTATTGGCGAAACCACTCCCGCTGGTTTGGATATATCGAGGACAAGGCTGAATAACGATTCTCAACCAAGTTATTGATTATTGGACTTCTCCTCTATTTGTTTATTTAATCAATGGAAATATTGCGGATATAGTTTTAATTAAATATTAGGCTTCCTTGTAAGGAATTACGAGTAATTTAAGAATTACATTATCGATTTGAATTGTTGGGAGCTTTTGTATATTTTTTCAAATCTCTTATGGACACTCCTGTGCTCATTGCTCAAACTAATAGAATAGTCTTAGATTGTCATACTCATACTTAGTAAGAACAAACACAATGAATGTATATTCTGTTAAATGTACTGATGAAGTTCGATTTATCTGTGATGATTGTGTGATACTATAGCAGTTTTGGCTCTTTTGTGAAGACTACGAGTTTGATAATTTATACCATAGAAGATCCACCGTATATGTGAACTTTGGGCTTTTCAAATTTGTAGTAGAAATTCCAATATCCTGTTGATGGTTTGATGTTGAAGCTCGGAAATTCCCGATGAAGTATCATCTTTTTACGATTTAGAAAGAAAAAAAAAAGCCTGTTTCAAAACGGTTTCAATATACCTTCAAAGCGGTACATGAAGTACGATTTGGTACCTGTTTCAGCATGTGCACAGTTAAATTAACCAGGAATGTTAAACTCTTGCTGCTAAACTATCTTGTGCAACGATTGTTTTGGAATTAGTTCGCTATAATTCAATTACATACGATAACGTTCATAAATTACTAGTTTTGTTTACTAAATACTCCATTCCTATTTTTTGTTAAGAATCCTCAATCTTACTTTATTATTCTAAATCTGAATTATTCAATATTTTGATTTAGAGATCCTAAGAAAAATGTTATGACTTTTAATCAGTTAAATATTTTTATTCTTAAATTCAGAAATGTGATATACAAGAAATTAAACAGCTAATGCGTTCAAGACGGGTCAATCAAGCGATATGTACGACTCGAATAAGAAGCTCGAATTTATTTCGCACACGCAATCACACACTTTCTTTCAAAAATGCTATGATTTGAGGATGCTTTTAAAATTACAATTTAACATCATTTTTTTGTTACAACTTCAGGTATTTTAGCTGTTTCTGACGATATTTGTATATGAGCTAAGTGTAATCTGTTTCTGTCTTCTCTGCAACTAACATCCTAATCTTTTAGAGAAATTATTGAACGATAATATCTTCATTGGAATGAACAAGCCAGTCACTATTTTGTTTGACGCGTGAAATTCAATTTACATTTTTACACGTAGTTTCATTGCATTTCATTTGCATTCAATTAAATAGGACTTTCACTAACTGAGTCGGCTTACGGAATGCTCGCCCATATTATATTCGCAAAATCCTTCTCCCTCCATCTCGATTCGTTTTTAGACAGGCATAATCTAATGCGTGGCACAAATGTGATATACTGAATTGGCTATTTTCTTAAATCGAGGAGGAGAAAAAATAAATATTCATATCATTTTACCTAGGTTATTTATTAGAAATAAATCCTATGTCATTATTTTTTGACTGCGTGGAAGTTTATTTCGAACAAAATTCGTTTTTAAACCCGTTTTATAGAGATGGTTATTGTTAGAAGGATTATTCATATAACCTATCCTGAAATATTTATCTGCTTTTTCTTTTTCTGCTAGTAGTGACTTGTTACATAACTAACATATGCTCTTTTTCCAATTCCTACTATTAGTTCACACACACACACACACACACACACACACACACACACACACACACACACACACACACACACACACACACACACACACACACACACACACACACACACACACACACACACACACACACACACACACACACACACACACACACACACACACACACACACACACACACACACACACACACACACACACACACACACACACACACACACACACACATATATATATCGTTCAAACTTTTAGTCGTTAATAAAATACTTTTTATTCATCCACTTAAGTTCAAATATCTTTTTTTTAAACTTGTTGTGGATGACACTTGATGTTTATACAGTTTTTTAAATATTAATTAATTAATTAAATTTGTCCAGTAGTTTCTATTTGGACGCCAAATCCGTCACCATGTCACCAAATGGTCGCCAAGCTCTGAGATTCCTGAGGCGACAACCAATCAAAAATAATATTATATATAAATAATAAAAAGTAACTAAACTAATTTTTTTGTTGACCTTAGTAGGAATTGACTTTTATATATATATATATATATATATATATATATATATATATATATATATAATTACTTGTTTACAGGATGCTCAACTAGTTACCAAAATTAAATTTTTTCATCCAACATTTGACGATGCAGCGTACAATCGCTCGTCGAATGTATAGATTTTATTTTCCACTATTCGCCTTTGGCGATAAGTTAGTTCGCTGGGAGTAATAGTTGCTAAAATTTTTAATTAAATATTTTGTATAACTATACCTTCCTAGCTTCTCCAACAAAACATTTTACACAGAATTACGTTATCCGAACGTTGCCATATACACTGACATCTTGCGTGACTTATCTGACATATGCATCGTTATTGAATTTTTAGTACTTAATATGGAATTATGCCATTTACACTCATGTCCAAAATTAAGGTCACAAACTTAAAATCTGCGAAAAATGAAAAACTATTCTCTGTGTTGCCACGAAATTTGGAATGTGGAAGAAAGAACATAGACACATAACAACATGGAAAAGATTTTAAATGGGAATTAAAAAACAGGGTATATCAAAATGTGTTACATTATGAATCAGAGATAAAGCATTTATCTCCGAAAAAACCTGTCTAATATGAAATGTAACCACCGTGCACTGCTATACAGGCTACACAACAAGCTTTCATACTGTTTATGAGGGTGTGAATAATGCTTGGGGCAGCAAAGCCCATTCTTCCAAAAGCGCGGCTTTTAACTTATGGACGGTATTAGGAGGGGGGTTATGCTGTGCAATGGCTCTTCCGAGACCATCTTAAACATGTTCAATAGGATTAAGAACCGGAGACCTAGAGGGCCAGTCCATACGTCGAATATCCTCTTTCTCAAGTAAATCATCAACGATCTGGGCTCTGTGTGAAAGCGCGTTTTCATCCATAAACATGAAGTCTGGGTCAACCTCCCCCCGTAACAACCTCATATAGGCTTCAAGGATCTCATCCCTACAGCGATGTACATTCACAATACCCGCATCGAAGACCGGTATTTAAGAAAACATTATGCCACCTGAGACAAGAATTCCTCTGCCACCAAATCTGTCGATTTCTTTTACGTAGGAATGATAGCGAGCTCCTCACTCTCTCCAGATGAAGATTCGACGAGTGTCCCTCTATGTGGTAAATTTCGACTCATCACTAAAAATAACATGTCCCCATTCTTGCTGCGCCCAGTACTGATGTGTTCGGCACCACAACAATCGGGCTTTTCTGTTGGATGCAGTCAAATGGATGCACTCAACTAGTCACCGGGCATGAAGGGCCCTCTCTGCTAGACGTCTGTATACTGTTTGTCTGGAAATTTTTATTTCAGACGCAGCAGCAAGGTCACGAGGAAGTTGAGGAGCCGTTGTCAGCCTATGCTGTCGTGCGCTTAATGCCAAATAGAGATCTTGTGCAGGCGTCGTTGCTAAGTAACGGCCTTGGCCGGCCTTCCTGGTTACAGTACCACTTGTTTGGAATGATTCCACAACCTGGATACCACTATTCGGTGCCACTTGTAACCATCGAGCCACCTCCGCTTGAGACTGCCCAGCTTCAAGCCTGCTAATGGCTCTTCATCTCAAGGAATCGTCTAAACGATTATGTGAACTCATTCTCACTGGAAACAGTTTAAATTTTTTGTTTTAATGCAATATTCATAAAATTGCAGGCAAAAGTCCCAGATGCCTAAACGGTCTAATTTCAGTAGTTCCTCAAAAACTAATGCTAAACAACATTATTTTCCACAACAAAGTTTAATATCGTGTTACCACTCTTTCACAATATATAAAATATAATTTGTTTAAATTTTGCTGGTATCTATTTAGAAATACTTTGAAAAAAAATTTTGTGACCTTAATTTTGGGCATGAGTGTCAATCCCAAACCAAATCTCTGGGTAAAGCCTTAATGTCTCAAGTGACTTTTATAATTTCAGAAGAATTGGAATAAAAATAAAGGTGTCAAACAGGAAGTGTCATCTGATTACGAGGTTAAATAAATTCTTAGATGAAGGGGCTAATAGAATTAAATTTTGTAGCTAGCCGTATGATCCTGGTGTTATTAAAAATTTTTTGTTAGATTTTTCAGCCTGGATATCATATATATATATATATATATATATATATATATATATATATATATATATATATATATATATATATATATATATATATATATATATATATATATGACAAAGTATAAGCCGGCATTCTGGCATAGGGGTAGAGATTCCTCCCCGTGATCTGGGCGTCCCGGTTCGGGCATGGTTGTTTTTGTTCTATCTGTGAGGTGTGTGAATGTGCCCCCCCCCTGTATAAAGGGGTTGTGCAAGCGAATGTGACGCATGAAGTAGCTAACTCTTACTCTAGGCCCTAGTTCGCGCTACTAAAAAAAACAAGTGAGGAACACTCGGCTTAAATCGCTGACAGATAACTGTCAGCGGGCTTGTAAAGTGTCATATGCCACAACAACAACAAAGTATAATCTCTGTTTTGTTAGATGCAATATGTTAATTTAAATTTTCAAAAATTAAATTTTGTGCACATTTTTTTTTTTTCCTTTTTACTTTCTCGAATACGAAACTTTTAAAGAAAAAATGTGGGACTTTAAAAGAATCAAACTCGAAATTTTGACGAATATCCATGTTTCAAATAACCTCGAACACGATTTGAATTCAGGGAAAACATAATTCCGAAGTAGGAGGATTGGACAGACATAATTCAAAGAAATAATTTTCAAAATGCATGTCTGTGAACTCGATAATTCAAAAGCATGAAATTAGGTAAAGTTAGGTGAATGAAATTTCTTATATAGTAATTACACCAACTTTGTTGATTCGTAGCAATTTTGAACGAAATCCATTCCCGACTGTTCGAATACAAGAGAACATGGCGAATTCGAAGTATAAAGTGGAAGTTTAATAAAATTCAGTTTACAGATTTACATAATAAATAGATTTTTTTCATCTATATTGCAGACCTGCATCAAGTGGTGAACCTATAAGGCATTGTTAGCATGTATTATCGCATATCTTATAAAATCTGGAAACTCTAAGACGTGGATAAAAGAAATTTGTTTCAGACTTTTAGCATCTAATGTGTAAATCTTGAATTAAATCTCTGTAAGAGCTGATTTGAGATTACTCACAATAACTTAAACAAATCAAAATTGGCATTTTCTCTTGTATCTACAACTGCCCGTTTCAATCGATCGGAAGAATTTTTATAATTCGATTTTTTTAATTATATTATGTAACACAAATATGTTGATTTCTGGAAATGAAAATTTGAGGACCAATATCGTTCACGATCTTGTCTAAGTGTCACAATTTTGTGGGAGGGTGATTAAGCCTCTTTTAACTAATATTTATAAATAAAATGTTAATTAAGTTATATTAACGCCCAGTTTTAAAGCAACACTAGGGTTATTTTGGGATGGATCTCGTAATTTTGAATCGTGGTCAGATGACGAGGACGACACCTGAGCTGGCACACCCACCCCTTCCGCACCACTCAACACCAGCGGGATCGCGTTTGGCAGAAGAGTTTAATGTGCACCAGACCCGCTTACATGACGGTACTTCTGTGGAATCGGATTACGAATATGAAACCCTCCGGTTCTGAAACCGAAACCTGACAAACAGGCCACCGCGGCGTTATATAAAACTTACAAGCACTTAGCACAGAAATCATACTTATTACTTATTTTAGAATGACAAAAGTCAAACAAATCATTGTGCGAAATCCAGACTGGTTTATTGCACGTTTTTTACAGCTGTATTGAATCGAGCCCTTTGCATAGTTAATTAATAAATCTGAAAAATGTTATTAGAAATATTCCAAAGAGAGTTCGCTGCATTGCCATAAAGTTCATTCTGGGAGAGAAAAGAAGATTTTAAAGAAATCAAGAAATGGGATTCAGGACAGGAAGTGTAATCGAGATTAAAAAGGGGCCTTAACCATCACCAGATGGGAAATTGCAATGACTTGCTTATAGAAATTGATCTCAATATCTATAAGCTGATTTCTAAAGTAATTATTTAGTAAATATTACCGTTTCAATGATATCAATTCAATTTCCTTACATTTCCCCCCTCAATAATATGTTTTTATGCAATTGGATGTACAACCGTAACAATATTTTTAAATGCTATGATGGAATTCAAACTCATCCATCAAAATATTCAGTTGCCTGCTTTGAACTCCATTATAGGATTTTCACTTCACCTCTTATTTCATAGTATATGTACTCTTTTATAGTTGCAATACATTCACTCAATTGAGTTTTTTATGTCATATGAAATTACAAGATGATAAAATTCAAAAAATACAGCCATCATAATTATTTATCAGCTTAGAGAGTTAATAATACGGACAAGCATGTTGATCGCCAAAGGCGGCTAGTATCGAGAAAGTTTCAACTTGAGCACTTCCGTTAGTATTTCCTTCTATTTTCTTCAGACAACTAAAATGTTTATGATTGTTTTTGATGACATAATTCATGAAATATCATTCATTAGGTAGCAACTATAAAAACAGTTGGCAACTTGCCATAGTAATGAAGCTCTATGGCGAATCATGATCAGTACTTTTAAATATTTCAGGTATAAGCATGCATAAAATATATAGGCATCAGGTATAACAATGATGTAGCGCATTAGCAGAAAAAAATATGGCGTTACTTTAAAACTAAATCTGAATTCTTTTAAAAACTAAGATTAAATTTCAGCATATGTTCAGAAATAATGGTTGATAAAAATTAAGATGGGATACTTTGCCTAAAATATGAAATTCAAATTCTTCACTTATTATATTGACAGTTTTTCTCTTTCTCGTATCCGAAGTATACACAGAGCAAGTATTGTAATCGTCCAAAAATCCGAAATCGAGATTTTTAAATCTCCAGACCACTGCAATTCCAGAAAATACAGATTTTTAAAATTATCTTATTATGATCGTTACTCCAAATATGTAGATTTTTATCAAATTTTAATAAAAACCCATTTCTAGGAATTATGTCTGTTCGAATGCTCGAGTGCGGTGAACGCTCATAATAACTCAGAAACGGTACAGTTTGTGTAAATGAGTATTGGTATATAATCACGTTACTGAAAATGTAATTCTGTATCAAATTTTGATTTCAGTATTACGTAAAAGTTTTTGAAAATTCAAATTCGATTTTTCTTTATTATACGAAGAATAAAAGTCTCATGTCCTAGAATTCAAGAAAAACCACTCATGGCTTTCATTGTGTTTGTTGCCTTCAATTTGATGCCCTACGAGTTGGATTACACCTTCATTAGGCAGTATGTGAAAAATTTCAATCTACTGCCGTTGGTTTAAAAAAAATTCAATTCTTTCTAGAATTCGCCTTCTTTATTATTAAATTGAAATATAATTTCTAATATTCGCTTTGATCGTTATGAGTAATTTTCCTTTTACTTACTACACGTAGATACAATTTCGTGATGCATTCAAAACTTCGAATATCTGCAGTAGCTGCTTTATATATATGATTTATTCATATGAGATTCATTTAACTATAGAGAAATATCATCCCCATATACTCATCAATAATGTAATTCCATTAATGTTGGATGAATGTTCAGAGTTCTATATTGAGGGTGAAAGTCTAATACCTAAGCTACCGTAAAGCTGTAGCTGTATTTCTAGAAGAGAGATCGAAGGAAATTAATTTGAAGAATGGGTTGATGATCTGATTTTTTTAATAGAGTAGTATATAAAAGTTGTTTCACAATATTTTAATTTCCACATAATTAAAAAAAAAGAAAATATGCTAAAAAAGAAACTAATACATTCAAAAATGTTGGCCGTGGGCAAGGCCGTAGATGTTTATCCGTTGACGAACAAAGAGTACGAAATATAAATATTTCGCATGAATTTAGCATTTCTATTGAATCTAGTGGGATATTTTTGACATTTTTTTTGTAAATAATAGATGACATGGGGATTATATACAAATACTTGGAAATCGAATATGTATTTGGAAGCCATTTTTCAGCCGATTAATATAAAAATTGGATATACAAATACTGTTGTATTTACAAGATCACTTACTATATCTCATTCCGTTCTGCGTTTTGAATATTACATTTACATGATTGAGATAATACAAACATACACATTATTAATATTTTGATAAATTTTATTCAAATTTACATAAATAAATCTAAAAATGGGAACCAAATTTTATCTATATATATCTTTGCTTTTTGTTGTTATAAAGTTCATTTGTATTTAGAACGCAAAATAAGTTGAAATCTTGTGACTAGATTTCGTTAAAAATTTAACAGAAATCTACAAAGTAGTTCTTCAGAATCGTTCTTCGAATTTTTCAATGTTTATAATACTTTTTTTTTATAATGAATAAGTAAAAAATAAATTTAAGAAGATGGAACTCCCACCAGCCTACGAAGATTATTTGCTAGAAAATCAGTGTCTTAGATTCCGATAGAGATAAATATATATGTAGGTATTTGAAATTATCTATTAGGAATGTTCTATATCTATTCGGAAACAACCAATTCACATATGAAACTGGACATTCCTATTTGCATTCTCTATCTTAATATTCATAAATTATTGTATTGTCACCGTTCGCGTTCTGTATATCAACAGAGAAAAATAGCACCATTGATGAGCATCCTTTGGGTAATCCTATTGACCTTTTCCTATTAAAATTTTTATGTGATCGTGACCGATTTCTCTACCTGGGTCCTATCCTCTTTAATAGTTTTTAGGTAGAATTTTGAATCAATCTGAATATCCACAATATTTGAAAGCTTATTTTTGCAACTATCTTATCCATTCTTAAAATCCTGCATAGTAAAAACATTCGAAAATGTCCAGGTTTATTCGTTATTCTTGAAATGAAAACTGATAGTAAAAAATAAATAAATAAAGTTCCGTTAATTCTGATTAAACGTATCACATGTTTACGATTAAAGATAATTACCATTCGCCAATACTCATCAGGCACAAGGAAAACACAATATTTTTACATTGTAAAATATTGTTTCAAAGGGGAAGAAAAACTTTGTTGAAATGCATAAATATTTCTATGAACTCATTTTTTTTATAGTTTGAAATCTGTAGGAACAGCATATCACAATGCCAGAAATCTAGTGTAAAAATTTTAGTGTCGCCATCTAGTGCATAAAGATAACTACAAATGCAAGAATTTAAATCTTTCTTTAAATAAAATACTTAATCAAATATTGAATATGTGAAACGAGTTTTATATCATAAGAAGCTACATTATAGAGTTTAAAGTTTCATTCCAAAAAAACTTTTTAAAAATTCTATATTTCGTTACATTTTATGAAGCAATACGTGTCTCATGTTGTCTTCAATGTGCAAAATCTGCAATACATACATACATACATATATATATATATATATATATATATATATATATATATATAACACATTCATAAAAGTTGAAAAAAGAGACATATTGATAAGAATTATATTCCAAAAGTTGAATGAAATGCTAAGCAAACAAAAAAAGTAGTTAATCTCATATGTTCACTGAACCATTTGTTGAAAGAGAAATAATTTCTATCAAAGCTAACTTCCTAAACACAAATTTACAAAGCATAATATGAAAGATGTTAGAAAATTTGTACATTTTATGCCTTCTATTTCAATGACAAGGGTAAGAAATTATAAATGCAATATAATGAATAATGCAAAAAAAATAATAAGGAATGTAATAAATACATATTTTGAATACAAAACATCTTTCGTATAAAATATGCATTACTCTAATATTGGTTGATACGATTTCATCTTCTATTCCATGAATTTCAAAATTAATTGATATTTGTAAAGTCATATACGAATATTTCAGATCTTACTTCGCTTGTGTTGCCATTTTGCTGTCCTTTTTATAAATGTTTTTAAAGGTGAAAGATAACATGCAACATATCACAAGAATCCAGCAACATATCATTCATAGGATGACTTGCCTGCTTTTTATAACGCAAAATGGAATCGATAAATTCAATAAGTGAGGCGTTATTTCATTTGCTGCAGAAAATTTCAATCCTTTGTAAATTTTCATTGTTTTGATCGAATTAAATTATTGCAACTGTAATAACGATAATACCAGTTCGTAAGTTATTTATGTGTAAACAGAATTCTATAGAAAAGCAGAATTATATTTAATCATAATTAAATGACGGAAACAGTATGAAGCAGAATTACAGTAATAATTTCTGATAGAAATAATATGCAGAAATGATAAGCGACAATTGAATGAAAATTAGTTTTATCAGGGTAAACACTTGTATTTCGTTTTTGTTGGTAGAATTATTCTAAGCAAATTGATTTTAATTTATATTTCAATCACATGCACTGTTTGTAGTTAGTTTAATTTGTATACAAAATAATTTCATTTATTTCAGTAAGTTCTAACGAACTGTTAATTTTTTTTTTCAATTGCATTAAAAATGTTTTGTTTTAAAAAAGATATTCATTAGTAGAAACCCCTCTCTTGTGGAAGTTTGCAGAGGGGGTGGCAGCTCTGTTGTAGTCCTCGTCATCTGACAGCGATTCAAAAGTAAGAAGTCGGTGCCAAAATAACCCTAGTGTTGCTTTAAAACTTGACGTTAATATAACTGAACCGGACATTAGTAGAAGAAGTTACTACTAATTAATGGAAAAGTTCAAATTGGCAAAAGATATATATATATCAAGTCTGGAATATATAGAAAAAATATACAGCAATCAAACGAGGAGGCAAATAGCATCCCTATAAATTCTGCAGATAGAATAAGGAGCAAACATTTCTGTAAAATATATTTTAAAATAACGAGCGCTTTACAGATATTTGAACTTTACTATACTTTTTTTTTATGTTTGTAAAGATGAAATGTTACAATCGAATTTTCCTTTAGTGTTGTAAAATTGTGATGGTTCTGTATTTAAGATAACATGATGTAATTTCAATATTTTTAGAACTGAATTATCTGTTAAACGATTCATTTAATCAAATGTTGATAAATTTACTCAGATGATGTTTGATAAATTTACTCAGATGAAAAATATGCATCAGATATTCGTAATTGTATATAGCTCAAACCTAATGATATCGATGGACTAAGTCATCATCACCATTCTGTGTGCACAAGTGCTGATACACTTGATGCCTTTCCCAGTCCAAATGGCATTCCCAATCCTTTTTATCTTTATGATTCTGATTCGTCTTCTGTCCTCCACCCTATGTATATATTTTTATTTTTATTTACATAGGTAATTAGAGCTATTATACACCTTGAGAAATAATGTTATGAATTCTCTTGAGAACATCAAAGCATGAATTTGAAGACTTCGGGACATGAGTTGATTGACAGAAATAATTAAAATTATTGTTGATATATAATAAATTCCCTGTGTAATAATAAGTGTGTGTAATTCCGAATGATTTAAAAAAAATTTCACATTTTAAATAAATTATATGTAAAAGAAGAATATAATTCAAATTTACGATTTGAAGTGCTGTTCTGAAATTTTCTCACATATTCTCTAATAAAAGTAATATTTCGATTTTCAAAACAATTTGAGGGCATTATTTAAGGCCCTGAATGCCACGATTACTTGCACTTTGATTTTTGGAGTCACGCACATCAGCATTTTGTATTTCATACTATAGTAAAAATTAATGAGTATAAATTGTGCTGATTTTCTGTCAATGTATTAAAAGAAAAAAAAGAGAGTAAAATTTTAGTAACTAGATCATTTATCAAATTGCTCGCAACAAAGTTGTCACGTTTTTGAATTATGACGTTTAAAGGCATTTTAAACTGCAGACAGACAAAACTTAACCCGGTGATGAATTTCTTCTGAAATTTGATAAGGCTCTACACTTCAGACGCTAAAATTGGGCAACAACGTTTATCCATTTAGACTCTTTACATTTTGTAGCAATCGTATTTACATGTGTTTCAATACGGACTGACACATTTGTTTAAGGTATCCGAACACGTTGAAAAGGTCAATTTTCTCAACAAAAAAAAAATGACATTTGTTAAATATTTTTTATTGGATATACCAGTCTTTGAGCTATCCCAAACCGGTTTACTTTTGTCTCTACGTTAACTATAAGTCAATATATTAATATTTCCGTAATGAGCGGTAAACCAGAAGTGGGCATTTAAATAACCGGAAATACCGATTTAAAGAGCCAAAAATAAGTTAACAATGTGTATAAAGCCAAATTTAGTTTTAAATACTGAAATTTTTTGCACGAAGAAAAGCAAAATGCCAATGAGAGTTTCGATGGTGTTTTGTGGCGATTTGTACCTAAAGATGTCTTTGTTGAGCTACGAACTCTCAGATACTGTGCCTGTAATACATTTTAACAAAGGTTTTATGGATTACTGATTATCCTTAAGGTTACTGGAGTGTATCTAGTGCAAATGCAGTTAGAGCATTGTTTTAGCTCGACAAAGACAGAATAAATGAAACTAAGTGTCATTCATTGCCAAATGCAAAAATTGCCAGAAATAAAATAAAACTATTAAAAAAGAAAAATTATTAAAAGCTGAGGAGAAAGAAGGTATAACCTATGAATGTGGCGAATTTTAAATATATGCAAACATAATTGATTATTGAAACATATTACTGTATACTTTAAATGCATTTTTTTTTCCAAAATTATTATTATTTTTTTTTGTTTACTTCAAATTAAATAACTCGAAATATAATTATGAATTTTGGTGGATTTTTCTAGGAAATGAAATAAGAATTTGGATTGAGTGACTACTTTTTTATAATTTCCAGCTTATGGTATGAATTATAATGTCATATACTAAAAATTGCATGACAAATCTTCGACTGGCTCTAAAAATTTCATTTTTTACTAGCCGCCTTTGCGACCAGCCGGTTCGCTAATCTTAACGTTCGTTAATATTTTAACAATTAAATATTTTATGCAATTCCTACTAGCTTCTTCATTAAAATATTTTGAAACTTCAAATTTTGATAGTCATATAATTCACTCATAATATTATAAAGGCCTTCAGTCATAACTTAATGTGTCTCTCTAATTTTCTGTTAGCTCCCGTAGAATTTAGGCTTTCAAGTAAAGTGGAAAGGATTAATCTGCAATTAATATAATAATATTTTTTATTGAAACGAAGCATTTTTTATAATATGATTACTGAAAATAGAGTCACTGAGTGTTTAAACTTTATGGGCACTGAAGAATATCTTTCATAATTTAGTAATATCTAATGAATTTGTCAACAAAATTTTCTCAGATTCATCATGAGTAGATCGATTTATTAACAAAGTTTAATTTTAAATGCATCAAACACTAAGAAAATAAAACGAATCGTTTAAAATAATCTTTTGAAAACAAGTTTTAAAAAAACTACTTAAAAAACGTACTTAATGCACTTAAAAATGTACTTAAAACTATAAGCATATACAAAAAATGTATAACTAACATAAATACAATTGAATTACAAAAGCATACACCTAAAAATAATTTAAATCAAGTCCGCTTGCTTTGATAATATTTGTCAACAATCAGAACTAATTGTGCATGCGTGAATTTTCAACGCCAATTACGGTAACACAAATGCGTGAATTTTTCTACGCCAGTTGGGGTAACACTATGCAGAATAGAAATTTTTAATTTCCTTTATTCTGTTTTATTTTAACTCAAAAGTACTTCAGAATGAATCTGAAAGATCGATTAATTAACAATGTATAAACAACAGAATTGTTTGAAATAGTCGGCACAAAATTGTTAAGCCTAGCCTCATTACTGTTGTGAAAAAAAAATGAAGCCTTACTCATTTGGCGGTGGGGAAAATGAAAAAGATTTTTTGATGGGTAAGTTTGTTTTTAATTATTAATTAAAATTCTAATTAAAAATTCAAAAAAAGGAACTCCAGGTACACATACCCGACCTCCAAGGTATACATGTACCAAATTTGGTAGCTGTTGGTCAAACAGCCTAGCCTGTAGAGCTCCAACACACACACACACACACACACTCACATTGAGCTTTATAATTGTATAGATTAGAACAATACCCTTGTAATTCATTCCCTGGAAAAAAAACTTTGGGGTTTATTTTGTTCCGATCAGAGTATAGCGTTTGGTGTAGCTAATTTGAAGTTTTTAAAGAATTTGCTTAAATTTATATTATTAAAGATTTGCTGACAAATGACTTAAAATAATATTTTATAAATTTCTAGAGTGTAATGAAAAATATTTTAATTATCATAAGTGTAAAGTCATTTCAAAGAAAAAAAATGTTGTACTTCTATAATATGTACTTCTGTACTGTTAATGTTGTACTTCTATAATCTTTTATCATTTATCCAAAATATTGGCTTTATTTAAAGTTAAAAAAAACCGACACTCTGATAAGAAATGATTTTGTGTGAATTATAATTTTAATGAGATGTATATTTTTACTTTAAATGTATTTCTTTCTCATAATTGCATTCTGCCTTCATTTCTTTATAATATTGCATGATTTTCTCTGAAATAATGTCTTCTGCAATTATTTACTTCTAAAATAAAACAATTTTTAAAACTTATGTTTTTATAAATTCCATACCCTTCATGATCAAAAACCTTACTTTGCACTATTTCAAATTTGCTGGAAAAGGCTTGAATTAACTTCGCTATTCTTGTAATACTAATCTCTGCTCTTACTTGTAATATGTAAAAGAAAATATAAATCGCCCAAAACAATCTGCAGTATTTTAGGAGACTATTTTGGAGACATGAGCGTCCATTTCCACTAAAATGAATAAAAATTGGCAAAAACGTCACTGACATCAACTAAAAATTTATTTCTTTGTAAGAGATATTATTTTTGCTTTGAAAAACGCACTTTTAAAATCGATTGTAGTGTTCTTGGAACAATTCCTTTAAATAATTTATGTACAGTAATTATATCATAAATTGCTACCTTTTAATTCAATTTGAAACTTCTGCATTTAACCCAGAAGGCTTCGCAAAAGGCGATTATTTTTCCTATTCCTATTGCTGATTTATTTAATTTTTAAATCAAGTAATGCCTTGTGGGCACCTAGTGTAATTACCATAAATTTTCTAATGCTAAAATTGATTCACTATCCCAAGCTTTCCGAGGCCATTTTAAAAATACGTTAGATTCCTTCAAAATGCTTAATCATTTTCGATAAAATAATTTCGAACATCTCTTCTTCTAAAATAAAATTTCAGTTATCTAAAAGAAATTAAAATTATTTCATTATTTTTCAAATGGAAATATTTTTCGTTACAGAGAATTAAGGCAAATTTTCAGTCTGATAAAAAAAACTTAACATGCATGTCTCTGAAAGCCTTTAGAATTTCTGTAATCAAGAGGATTATTTATTTTCAAATTCATTAAAGTATTAACTGTTTAGATATATTTAACAGCCAAATTACATATGAAGTTTTCTCTATGATCAGTTATCCCTTACAAGAGATTTCCGATCTTCCCCTGAAAAAGGCAGGAACAAATGTTGGTGATATTAATCTTACACTTATCAAATAAAACAAAAGCAAGCTTTCTAATTTGGAAGAATTTTTTGTTATCATTTACGCAAATCAAACTTTAAGTATCGACAGACAAATCTAAGTCTATCAGATAAATAATTTAAATTAGACGAATTTGATTTCATTACGTTTATACTCGGAAGAAAAACTAAATATCAAAAGTCAGACCTGCAGCAAAAAGGTAAGCTTCATTAATCAGTGAATACCATATTTCTGAGATACAGTTCAAGAACTAAAAGAAACACTTCATCTTTTCTATAAAATATTTAATGAATAGTAGGGTCATTTCAATTTATTACAGTTGTAGTGCACAAATGCTAGCTAACTGTTTTTATTACATCAAACATTATTATCAAGAGCTAGATCCTTATTATACATCTCCTTATTTTTATTCGGAATATTTTTATTTAATTTTTCCACATACAGAATTTTTGGTGATTTTCAGAATATTGCGAATGAGGAACAATATTTGGGGAAGAAATTTCAATTTTTAAGGATTCTGTACCTGTTTCAATTGATTGTTAATAATATTCTTTACATGAATGTCAACTTTTGAATCAAATTCATGCTCCCTCAGAAAAGAAATATCTTATCAGTATCCAAATTATGTACGAAATTAAATATGTATCAAAAAATTAAGCTATAAAATGTCATTGTAAAAGTTATTTGAAATTCAGTATTGAGCTATTATACGTCATCTGAAGATTGGAATCTTTAACTCGAAACAACGTAATTTTGCTAATGTTTTTAATGGCGACATGTCCAATTTATCTATGAGATTTCCAAATAGTATAGGAACTCAAATATGTACGCAAAAGCAATATTTAAACATTTGCACTCGGAAAGATTATTCAATGCATAAGTATTCCCTTAATTGTTGAACCTGTTTATTACGCCAAAAAATAAATTCTTGCAACTATTTCAAGTTGAATTTCCCTGAAAAATGAATCTCACCTTTTTAATATTCTGTAGGTATTTTTAACAATTAAAATTTTAAAAATAAAAATGTCAAAATGACGCACCTCTTTGAATGGTGACTAAGAGAAGACATTCGAGTGCGAAGCGATAATATTTAAACAGATCACGCGATTCTAAATCTAGTTGCTGAAAACTGAAGTTTTATATTACTAATAATATACATTTAAATCCATTTTAAAAAATTTATCAGAAATATGAAAAAGAATTTATAAGGCCAAGTTGCTTTTTTAATTTCGTTATGCAAAATGCATTTTTTTTGCAATAATAGTCACCGAAAACTAAATTAATGATTGAAAAAAATTAATTCATATTAATTTTTAATTGAAAAAATCTAATTAAAATTTAGAAGCCCTATTTATTAAGTATTTAATAAAATAAAGTAACCTGTGGACCAAATTTAGTAAGTCAAGATTCAGTGATCTCTTCTGTAACAGTTACCATTCGTATTCTCATTTTTTTTTAATTTTAAAGCTATTATAAAAAAATTATATTAGTACTATTATTAAATAATTAACTATATTTAATTTTTCCACATACAGAATTTTTAGTGACTTTTAGAATATTGCGAATGAGGAACAATATTTGGGGAAGAAATTTCAATTTTTAAGGATATTATAAAATAATTAACTATTGAGATTATTATTACTATTATAATTTACTATTAATATTATTAAATAATTTTTTTAACAAATTATTACAACACCTAACATTTTGAAATAAATTATCTTGATATTATAATTTGCTATTTAGAAATGTAATATCAATTGTTTAGACCGCTTAGCTAATCCGATTAACAAAAACTTATTTAAAAATTGTAGTAGAAAAAACTCACCAGAATTTGATTTATTTATTAAATGAATCGTTATTTGATTGCAGTATTTTGTGGAATAATTATAAATCTTGATAAATTTATAATTTAAAAATAATTATTTATAAATATTCATTGTAATCGTAATTTAATGTTTTAGTAATAATTATAATTTTTAAATATTTGTTTTAACGTAATGAATTTAAATATTTCTAGTTAAAATTTAGATAATTCTTTTATTTCAAGAAATTTACACATAAATTAACACAGAAATAAAAGTGGTTTGAAATGTATTTGACATGGATTTCAATTTCAGTCTTTAAAAATAATTTGAGGGAGAGATTTTGCAAATTCAGTCTAGAAAAGAAATTATACATTACTGTTTCAAACCAAACAATCAGTAACTATTAATTGAAGTCATATATGCATAGAAGGTTGAAAGAAGAGCAAGATTACGGTTCATCTTAAAATAGTAAAAAAAAAACACTTAATAAAGAGAAAACTTCATAACAAACAGGCTTTTATTTCAGAAAAATATATTCAAATAAAAAAAAATCATGTTAGGAAATTCAAATAACTTACGAACAATTTATACATATTTGATTATGAACAGTACAATGCAATTGTTTACGAACAATTTATACATATTAGTTTACGAACAATTTATACACATTAGATTACGAACAGTACAATGCAATTGTTTACGAACAATTTATACATATTAGATTACGAACAGTACAATACAACTGTTAACGAACAATTTATACATATTAGATTACGAACAGTACAATACAACTGTTAACGAACAATTTATACATATTAGATTACGAACAGTACAATACAACTGTTAACGAACAATTTATACATATGTACAATATATACATATAATTAGATATTTAAATATTTATAACAGAATACATCCCTATATGAAAAATTATTAACATATAATCAATCACTTATATTTATTGCTCTTTACATTTCACTTTCCAGAATATATTTCATTACAGTATTGTACATTATAGCTAAGAATACAGCTTCAAAAATGCTTACCTAAAACATTTCTACAAAAAAAATCTCGTAAAAAACAATTTTAGCTTCAAACATAAGAAAATAGGAACATAATCTTTCTAATGATGTATAGTATTAATTTTAGTAAAACTGGCTGAACAACCAATTTACAATTATCTGATTTTTCATTCCTTTTTAGATTAACACCTACTTTTTCCGTTTGTCTCTTCAGGCCTTAGATAGCAAGTTCCCATGATAATTTTTTTTTTCTTGCTTGTGATGGGTGAAAATTTCGATTTTTATTAAAGTACGGCAGAGTGGTTCCTGGCTTGCCAATCTGTTTCTGAATATCCATCTAAAAAGTTACTCTTAGAGATGGAAAGTAAATCTTTTCCCCCTGATCTTGAAGAATTTGGATATCATTTAAGCATCAAATCTAAATGCATCTAAGTTGCATTTCTGTGCACGTTCTTGTAGAAAATGCTCCATGACTGCCATGAGATGATAGAAAGTAAACATTCAGTTTTTGGATGAAAATTAAATACACTAATATTTAAAACATTTCCATAAAATATATGAAAGTTTACATTGACAAGAAAATGCTCAAAATTCCTACGTATTCAACCAAGAACGTATTATCTATCACGTCTTGGAGTGAAAAGACAAAAATAAAATTGCAATATGAAAAATCTTATTTTGCTTAATGAATCTTTACAGTAATCAAAAAATGCATCTTTGCATGAAGTTTTGAGCAAGAGCCAAATTTAATATCAAATTTAGAAACAGTCACATTTGACTCAACACAAAAGGAATTTGGCATGAATGCAATCACGTTTGATATTCAAATTAGAAGAACTAAATGGTTAAGCATCGTATTGTTTAAGGTAGAAAATTATATGATGATATAATACCTTCTTTAAACATATCATCACTTGGACATTTTTGCGTTAAACAATTGATTGGAGCACCAATCCGTTTACAAAACTATTCTTCAAGAAAAAACTTGTAATACTTGTTTAACTTGTAATAAGGAAGCATCAAAGTGATGGTAGCATTTGTATGAATGTTTTTATCACTGGAATACATTTAAAAGATTTGATTTGATTTGATTTGATTGTTTTTTTATGGCGCAAGGGCCAATACTGGCCAAGCTGTGCCAAACTCGAATTAACTTAAAATACAAAAAAATAAACTCATTTCAGTAAGGGGATGTAAAGTTAAAATAACAAGGTGAAAATAGAATTTTAGATATTATGCATGAAATTAATGTCAAGTAAAAATGAAAATACATTAATATGGAAAGGTTCGCCAATTATATCTTTCAAATTTGGATAATCACTGCCGAAATATTTTGCTCTTAGAAAGCGGTATTTAGGGCATTCACATATGATATGCCGAACTGAAATTATAGCATTACATTTTGTACAAATTGGAGCTGTAACTGAATAAAGTAAATGTTTGTGAGTAAAATGAGTATGACCTATGCGAAGCCTTGTTAACACAACACTCATTCTACGGCTGAGAGAGTCATTCTTAAACCCAGAAATAAATGGTTGGATGGAATGCAATTTATTATCAAGTTGCGAGTCCCAAGTACTCTGCCATATACGAAGTGAACATTGCTTTAGAATTTGATCTAAGTCTTGAAATGGGACAAAGGTTTCTTCATTTGAATTAGCTGTTTTTGCGGCAACATCAGCTTGATCGTTCCCAAGGATGCCAACGTGTCCGGGAATCCAACAAAATAGAATATTAAAATTACGATCCAGCAATTTAAAATATAGTTTTACTGTACTGAGCACTAAAGGATGGCTTTGTTTGGATGAGTTCAAAATTGCTTCAATTGAACTTTTTGAATCGGTATATATGATCCAGTCTTTCTTTGATAATAGTCTTATCGCTCTTAAAGCAGTGTAGATGGCAAAAATCTCCGAGGTAAAAACAGAACAATGTTTGTTTAGCTTTCTGGAAAGTACAATGTGGTCAAATATTACAGCTGAGCCAACGTGGTCACCGATTTTGGAACCATCTGTAAAAACAGTGCCGTATTTTTCAAACGACTGCCTATGATCACAAAAAATTTGTATGTAAACAGATGGTGCAGTTGTAGATTTTGGTAGCTTATTAAAATCATCGACAGTTAGAATGCTTTTGCATGTCCAAGGAGGAATTTCGTCTTCTTTAGTTAAAATGTCAATGTTCTTTAGGTTAAAACTATCTAAAAGAGGGCGGATTCTAAAACCAAATGATGGAATAAATGAAATCTTTTTCTCGTATAATTGTCCATAAATCGGATTCACGATTCTGTCATATAAAGGGTGTGACGGATTCTGATTTATTTTAAAAAAGTATTTGAGAGAAAATCTCTGGCGTCGTAATTGTAAACCTGGTTCTTTAGTTATTACATATAAGCTTTGAACAGGAGAAGTTCTAAAAGCCCCTGATACAAGTCGGAGCCCCTGATGATGTATTGCGTCAAGCTGTTGCAGAATAGACTTTGCTGCTGAGTTGTAAATCACGCTACCATAGTCTAATTTTGATAAAATGACACTTTTGTAAATTTTTAATAGAGTTGAAGTATTGCATCCCCACGTTGTATTTGACAAAACTTTGAGAATATTTAAAGACTGAGCGCATTTTTTCTTTAGATGAAGAATATGAGAACGGAATGTTAGTTTAGAATCAAATAAGAGGCCTAAAAATTTAACGACCGGCACAACGGGAATAGCTGTGCCATTTAACTGAATTTCTGGGTCGGGGTGCAATCCACGAACTCGACAAAAATGAGTGCATTCGGTTTTTTGAGTAGAAAGGACGAAACCATTTTTATCAGACCATTCCGTTATAGATTTGACAGCAGCTTGCAATTGTCGTTCGATAAAGGGCATGTGAGTACTTGAGCAATGGATTTGAAAATCGTCGACAAATAATGACCCATGAACATATGGTGGAAGTTTTTCCATAATTCCATTAATTTTAATAATAAATAAAACAACACTTAAAATACTCCCTTGCGGTACCCCTTCATTTTGCATAAAATCATCAGATAAAACATCATTAATACGAACGTTAAAAATTCTTTTCTGAAGAAATTTTTGAATAAATATTGGCAATTTTCCACGAAAACCCATATTATGTAAATCTTTTAAAATGCCATGCCGCCAAGTACGATCATATGCTTTCTCCATGTCGAAAAAAATAGATACTAGATGTTTTTTGGTAATGAACGCCTCCCTGATGGCCGTTTCCAGGATTAGTATGTTATCTAAAGTACTGCGACCATGTCTGAATCCACTCTGATATTTAGAGAGCAGTTTCTTCTCTTCTAGAACATAGATTAATCTAGCATTGATCATTCTTTCCAGAGTCTTACAGAGACAACTGGTAAGGGCTATAGGCCTGTAGCTTGATGGAAGCTCTGGATTTTTACCAGGTTTTAGAATGGGAATAATCGTTGCTCGATTCCAGGACGTTGGGAAAACATGCTCATTCCATATTCTATTGAATAAAATTAGAAGCGAATTTAACGAATTGGAACTCAAATTTTTTATCATGTCATGATGAATGCCGTCAGGTCCAGGTGCTGTAGGATGTGAGTTCTGCAATGCTCGCTTAAGTTCATGAAGCTGAAAATCAGCATTATAAGCATATGACGCTAAGGTATTAAAATCAATTATTCTTTTTTCTTGTTGTTTTTTATAGGTAATAAAAATTTGAGAATACGATTCTTCACTGGCTACATTAGCAAAAGCTGTACCCAATGTATTCGCTATATCTTTTGTATCAGTGATGGAATTTCCATTGCTGTGTAAGAATGAAAGTTTCTGATATGATTTATTGTTCCCTAAAATTTTCCTAACTTTTTCCCACATGCGCTTGGAAGACAAATGTCCGTGGATGGAGCTAACATATTTTTGGAAGGAGTTAAACTGACTCTCTCGTCTAATTCTTCTAAAAAAGGATTTAGATTTTTTAAAGGCAATAAAATTTGGGGTGGTAGGATATCTTCTGAATTTATCCCAAGCCTTTCTTTGTGCTTTTTTAGCAGCAGCGCATTTTTCATTCCACCAGTGTTTGTAAAACCTTGGCAAATTTCCAGAGGATTTCGGAATTGCTATTTCAGCAGCTTTTATCAAGCATTTTGTTATTGAATCTACTGCATTATCAATATTTGGCTGTTTTACTATGTCTTCTGTAATTTCGGAATGTGATCTAAAAAGTTGCCAGTTGGCTTTGTCAAAGATAAAACGCTCAGGTCTCCTGGGAAGGCTAACATCAGATTTTGAATATTTTAAAATAATGGGAAAATGGTCACTATTGAATAGATCGTCTGAAACTGAGAAATCCCAATGGGAAACAAGTAAAGGTGAGCAAATGGCTAGATCAATGGTGTGAAAAGTTTTATTTGCCTGATGAAAATAAGTAACATTTGAATCATTTAAAAGACAAAGAGAATGATCATCAATGAGTTTTTCGATCTGTCGACCTCTTGCATTTGTATCTGTGCTACCCCAAAGCGTATTATGCCCATTAAAATCTCCAAGAATAATAAAGGGAGCTGGTAACTGTTTGATAAGATCATCAAGATCTTTCTGGTGAATGGTGTCATTAGGTGGAAGGTACACAAAACAGACGGCAATTACAGATTTGGTCTGAATTTGTACAGCTACAGCCTGCAGTGGAGAGGTAATATCAATATTCTTGGATGGAAAACAGCTGGGTATGAAAGTGGCGACACCTCCAGAAGCACGAGTATTTTGTAAATAATCTTTTCTATTTATTTTATAATTTTTTATTCTCACGTCAGTCATAGAGTTGAGATGTGTTTCTTGGATCCCTAAGCAAACTGGTTGATATTTATTCAAAATAGATTTGATGTCATCAGAATGGGTGCGGTATCCATTACAGTTCCAAGAGATTAAATGAATAGCCATTATTTGGGTTTTTTAAAAAATTTTGATTTAAAATGTTCGGATGTCATGTGAGTAGAATCAGAATTAACTTTGTCCTCATCCATGCTACTTATAGAATCGTCTGATGGATGAATTGTCAGTTGTTCTTCCTTTTCCTCGATTTGATGTTTTTTATTTTCTTTTTCAAGATGTTGACGAGCTTTTACTTTATTCAAAATCTTTTTTCGCTTAACGTTTTTAGGAGGCTGGGAGGAATTTTCTTCATATAATCTTTTTATCTCAAGAAGTGCGAGCCAATCACTTCTTTTTATTGTTACAGTATCTGGGTTGGTATTTGAAGGTGTTACAGGATTATTAACAGTCGGTTTAGGTATTGGCTGCGAATTTCGTTCAGTTGTTGAGTTTAATGCAGCAGAATACGAGAGACCTGGTTTAGGTGTTCTGTCTGTTACTATTTTTCGAGCTTCTGGAAAAGGTATGTTTTTTGTGATTTTAACTGTTTGGATTTCTTTTTCTTCTTTGTAACGTGGGCATGATCGGAAGTATGCCGGATGGTCACCGCTACAATTGAAACATTTTGGTGTTGTCGAAGTGCAATTGTTACTATTATGATCAGGAAGGGAGCATCGAGCACAAATTTCTTTGTCTCCCCTGCATGCAGTTATGGTGTGTCCAAATTTCTGACATTTGAAACATCGGATGGGATTCGGTATGTATGGTTTAACAGAACAGTTTATATAGGCTATTTTCACAGATTTTGGTAAAACAGGAGTGTTGAATGTTAAGATAAGGTGCTTTGTAGGCTGGATTTGATTGTTTTTTTTAATCGTGATTCTACGAACAGCTATTACATTTTGTTCTTTGAGGCAATTTAGGATGTCTTCCTCAAGGTCTGTCTGGAATTCTCGTTCCGATATAACGCCTCTAGAATGATTTAAAGATCGATGGGCTGCAACAGTGACTTGGGTTTCCCCTATCATTTTTAGCTTTTCAATGTTTACTGATTGCTGTTTATTTTTCACTTCTATAAGAAGGTTACCATTAAATAATTTTTTTATATTACTAACTTCTCCAATGAGACTAGTTATACATTTGTGAATAACAATTGGTGAAACAAATTTCAATGAACTTTTCTCAGCACTTATAACAAAAAATTTAGAAAAAGCATTACAATGGTTAGAAATAGTAGAAGCCATGCGACTTAGAGAAGGTTTCGGGCCCGACGGCACCGCCCACCACGGAGCCCAACAAGGGATGGCAGCCACCGGCTCCAGACATTCCCAGCCTCGGCGCTTACCATGGTGCTAGCCGGAACCTATACGCTGGGAGTCACCCCCGGGGACAGTGACCACCCTTAACGCCAAGCCCAAGGAGTGACCCCTTCGCTTGATCCCCTTGAGCAGCCCAGTTAAATGCCCGGGATACCGGCCGATTGATACACCGGAGACCGAAATGTACCACCCGTCTAATGGGTCGCCACGCACGGCAAACACGTGGGGGTATTTGCTGTCCATGAGAAGCAGGAAGCAAACAGAGCGGCGACAGCTTCTCATGGAGAGCTCCCTCGCCTACCCTCGAGGGAAAGAAGAATGACAGTCTAAAGCAGAAGACAGAGGGGAGAGTAAACATAAAGGGAGTACAGATCCCTGGGTACCTCGGGATTGGGACACCCGTACTCACCTGTAGTAGGTGAGCCCCTGAGGGGGCATTTAAAAGAAAATGTTTTAGTTCTTTATCATATGTAAAATGTAATTGTATTGATCCGTCTCAGTTTTACAATTTGGCAACAATTCGCTAAAATTAGTGAAAATAGAGATTTTAAAATTACCAGAACTCTGGATAGAAAGGGAAATTTGCTTTCATGAAATGCTTGTTGGGAGTAACCAATCAGTTTGACGAACAGCTTCTAGATGCAGTAAAGTTTTGTTTTACAAAAAAGTTTCTAGGTAAGAGCAGTATCTAGGGTGTTGCAATAGCATTGATATTAACCTAAGGAACATTCCAAAGTAGACAATTGATCTAAGCTCCAGTATTTCAATAAGTGTAGAAAACAAACTGATGATGTTTTCGGCAAAATACACCTTGGAAGACAAGAAATTACCAGAAGCATCTTCAATCCCAGAGCAAAGCCAAATTCAAAAATATGTTACAACTGAGCATTTTTGATCATATTCCTAAAATCGATTTATTTCAAATCCGACGGTGGAGACACGATATGAAATGAAAAAAATAACCTCCCTTCATTTGAAAAGGGCTGTCATGGCAAGGTTATCAATGACCGTGATAAGAAAGTTTATATATATTTTTTGTAAGATAGCCGCAACGATTTATAACAAATAATTACAAATAGACATTCTCATTTTTAAAAATAATTTTTCCATTTACGTAAGAAATATGTGACGTGCATTTTCCCTTTATCAAAGCAAAACAAAGAAAAAAGATAAATAATTTTCCCGTGATAAAGTTTATCTGTTTCGCATAATAGATCCAAAAAAATCGACTTGTTCAGGAGAAACTGCTCTTCCTCTTTATCACTGGGAATTTCTAAGACCATTAAATGTATCCGTTAGACGCCGGCTCACACATGCAGCTTCAAGTGCGAAGGATGAACAAGGTAGAAACAATGCGAACTCTTTAACACCAAGATTTTTTTTCATTATAAATGTTCTGTTTGAAGTAATTAAATTCTTTAATCCAGCAAGTGTTCAGCATTATTTGAAAGTATTACTGTAAAAAATACATTTACGGATTGACTAATATTGAAAAAAATACTTCTCACAGAAACGACAGAAAGGTAGCTAGTATTAATATTATATTTCTTTAATATTCCTACCGATTCTGATAAAAAAAAGAATATAAATTGTTTGCAAGAATGTTGGTAAAAATAGAATTTCTTTATCCATATTGGATTAACACACTCACTATATACCTCGAAAAAATTAATGCGGAGAAAGAAAGCATTCTTGCATTTCATTTACGATAATTATCTTTAAACTCATTTTAATGATGCATCATTTATCATAACAGATTTTATAAAGATATTTTTTATTCTGATCTTTTAGATTTTTGTAGATTGGAAAAACCATTAAAAATTCTGAATGAGAATTGTTTATTTCGATGCAATAGAAGAGGAGGTCTAAAAATTGAAATTTGTTCTCTACATAGTAGGGAAAAAAGCCAAATGTGTAGCAATCTAATACAAAGAAAGAATGGTTAAGAAAATTCGAAAAAGAAACTGGCAATATTTGGAATTTAAATAATCAGTTCAGACCGAAGAATAAAAATTAGCAAATTTAGTTTGTAAAAGACAGCCAAGTTTCCTTTTATACGACCTACAAATCACAAATAAGGAATATAATGGCTCGTATAACATCGAGGTTTGCTTAAATTTTCTTAGACAAAAAATCTCGTTCAAACCAAGAGGTTGTTCCCAGTTGCATACAAATGGTCCTCGAAAGAAATGTTATTTTTTTCTTGTCATCAGGCAAAGGCGTCATAAAGGAATATTTACTTTGCGATTGAAAAGAAAATGTTGCGATTGCCTGACGCTTCAAAATGTAACTAATGATTCGATATATATTCGTTTTTGAAGACTGCTAATATACTCGTTTTATAAGATATTGTGTTGAAAAAATGTGTTCAAGAATTATTCTGCAGCAGAATAATTTTACATTAACTAAAGTGCAAAATATAACAAATTCACACATTTCATCAAAGTATTTATTTTTGGCCGAACGTTGTTATAAACAAGAAATAAAAATTTTGCATAAAGAGAATAAGTGGATTCGAACAGCGAAATGAGTACAATCGTGGTTCAAAATCAAGATCTTATTTTCAAAACTGTGCATGTCGTGTCAAAGCATGAAACAAAATCGTTTGAGTTCAGCACTTGCTATCCATTTTACCATTTATAGAATTTTTTTGCAATTCTTTCTAAAAAGAGTGTGAAAAGAATAGCAAGTTGTTCATTGATTTCCGTATTAGAATCACGATTGATAATACGAAAATTTTCGAGCTTTAACTATGGAACCAAAATTTGAAATTTTCTGAGTGATATTTTTGCATCAGATGCACGACTATTCTTGTCCTTTGAAACAGATGCGACAAATTCTTAGTGACAGCTGAGACAACAATGTCATTTTTTTGAAATCTATTCCTTCGAACCTATTGCTAAGGAACCGTAATAGGTTCAAGTTGTCGCATCTCATGAAATGGAAATTTTGAAGAATTTTTTTACGATCTAGTCCAGACAATGTATAAACAAAACTTTTGCTTCTCTAGATGATCATCTACGGACGAATTTGTAATTCGTCTTTTCTTAAAAATAATAATATTTTCTGATGTAATGAAAGCAAATTGAATTATATTTTTTTTCATGATGATCCAGAAAAAATCAAAATCCATCATGTATATAACCACTTCTTATAGCAATAAAAGTATTGACTATTAATGAATGATAAATTTTGACCAGGACGACGATTTTTTTGAAGTTGTTTACAATTCGCCCCCTTTGCTTTTAATAGCTTGTATTTCGAATCTTACACTTCATTTACAGTAACAATGCAATTAAAGAAAAAAATTCATGTATTATGTTTTAA
The DNA here is from genome assembly GCF_947563725.1 of Argiope bruennichi. Classification (NCBI taxonomy): domain Eukaryota; kingdom Metazoa; phylum Arthropoda; class Arachnida; order Araneae; family Araneidae; genus Argiope; species Argiope bruennichi. The sequence goes on from NC_079157.1 coordinate 99,047,125, forward strand.
TTAAGGAGTATATGTTTATTGGGACGTTCAGCAAATAATGTCTATATATATTTTAAAATTAAAGCCAATAGCTAACATCTAGAGATGATAACACCTATATTTCAAGTTATGTATATCCTTCAAGGAGCAATAACAAAGTGATGACATGAATAATATTGAAATAAAAGGAAATCGCCTTTGGCTACTTTCTCCTTCAAGATTATGTCTTTGTATTCATTTTTAACTAATCTGCAATTCTCAGCAATTTTCAGATATTTCATCATTTGAAATTCATTCACGTTTCTGAATGTTTCTTCAATGATTCATCATTCATTCATGAATCAAGTGCATCAAATTCCAAAATTATCAAAACATTTCAAGAATTAAGTATTGTAACACTTTCAATGCTACTAATACGCAATCTAAACTACCAATCTAATACTAATTATCTAAACCTAAACTACTTATCTAATACTAATTATCTAAATCTACACCACTAATCTAATACTAATTATCTAAATGTAAACCATTAATCTAATACACTAATTATCTAAATCTAAACCACTAATCTAATACTAATTATCTAAATGTACTACTAAATCTAAACTACTATATTAATACTAAACTGGCAATCTAAACTGGTATAAGAGACAAATTTCAGGACACAGAAACGTGTAATTGGAAGTATCTGAAATGCGATGTATCTTTTCGGTAGCGTTGAAAGTGATAATTACAATGTAGTCGCATGACATTTGTTTCGGGAAGAGAGGGGCCATTTTCACTGGCAAGATTTTTTTCGAAATTTACCACGCATGAAAGGTAGGAATCTCTAATACATTCGTCATTTTGTATAAAGTATTTCATACTTTACGAGTACAAAAATGAACTTGTTTGGGAGTCTATAGCTTACAGAACATGAAAAAACATTCGTTTTGTTATGACGTTTAAATCGTAACTATCATGCCGCCACTTTTATATGAAGATGCTAGTCCAAAATTTCACATTCCGTCCTTTGTGTTCATAAATTAAACAGACACTTTTTTTAAATGTCCTACTTAAAAGCATAATTGAACTTCTTAGAGAAGAGATGCCAAAGAATAAAATATTAAATATTTCAATGTGGTCATATCTATATATATCATCTGTGAAATTGTGCATTCTGCAATGGATGCAAAAACAATTTTTCCTTCGAATACATAATCCATCAAAGCTTAAAAATATTTTAGAAATGAAAGAAATGGAAACCGAAATTCAAGGTATAAAATAATAGGAGGATAGCATTTATAGATTGGACCAACAATTATCGTGTTAGCACACAAGAAAAGTGGTAAAAGGTCTATAATAAGATATTCTTCGATATTCTCTGTGGCATTTAAATTTAGTTGCAAAGCAAGATGAGAAGAGTATCTTTAGAAATTCAGAGTGGATATGGCCATTTGGGCAGATAAAATGTGTGCTATTGCAGACGCTAAAAAGGTCATCTTGTAATTTTCTCAAATCATTAGCTTGCCGCGGCCAAACAGGCGATAAAAGAATGTTTGTTTCGCCGGCTGGTGACAAGCATCACTCACACCTATGGTGATGAACTTTGCTCTCCAACGAAAACCAGTGACTCACTTCCTCGCTTCGCACTCGTACTGGTCGATGGATATACGTCCAATGTATCATGATCTATATTTGTTAATTTAATTTGTAATTAAAATTTATTATTGTTATCTACATGGCTGGCAGTCTTTCATTAATTAGTAATGTTTTAATACTTTAATTTAAAGTAAATTTGGCAATGCGTGTTAAGCCAGGTACCAAACTATTGACCCGGTAATTTCTTTTTTACTCTAAAACTTGCGAAGTCCAGCCTCAAAATTTCTAAAATATGCTCAAATCCGATTTTTGTGATTGAGCTCTTCAAATATTTTTCGTACATACCACCCATTATGGGTTATTTTTGATTATTGTGCCGAGAAGTAATGCATCAATGACCAGGAATGTGTTCGAATTTTTTTTTCATTTCTCTGTGATTGGTCAATATTTCATTTCCCCATTATTTTGGCGAAGAAATCGTATTATTTATATTTAGTATTATTTTTCGAGTTATTTTTCGTATTTGAAGTATTAATTTCTTATTAATTCGTTTTGGCTATCATGTTTATTATTATGATTCTTAACTATCGTAATTTTTTTAAACAAATGTGTAATTTTAAATAATTATAACTTTTTCTAATACTCGTAATTATTGTAAAAATTATCAGTTTTCCCACATCGAGTAACAAAAAATGCCCAATACAAAAAACTAAAGTGTCAATGCTGGCGCTCCGACCGAATCACAGGTGTTCCATCTTTCGGTGAAAATACCGACGATGTGGAGAAGAATATAACATTGTGGTTCATCCAAGTAGAAAGCAATTTCGCTCTAGCAAAAATAACTAATGACCTTACAAAATACAATAATTTGATTGCGTCTATTGATCCGGAAACTTTATCTGCGGTAGCTGATATTTTACTCACACTCTCCGATATGATGCATTAAAGGCTGGACTTATAACCGAATTTTCCGTTTCGAAAAAGGAACAGATCCGTCGACTGCTTTCTGAACCACATTTAGGCGCCAATAAACCATCGCAGTTACTCCGAAAGATGCGCGAACTCGATGATAGCACAGGCATAAAAGACTATTTCCTCAAAACGTTATGGCTGCCAAGACTGCAGTCGGAAATGCAGGCAATTTTATCCATAAGTTCTGAATCCCTGGACAATTTGGCCAACATGGCCGACAAAATTGCCAAGGTCCGTATTTCCTCAACAGATAACAGCGTTTTTGCCGTTAGCCGAGGTGCGGAAAGTACTGCCATGCGGAAACCTTCCAGTCTGGATGAGTTTACTGCACTCCCAAGCGAAATCGCCGCTTTAAGTAAGCAGGTACAACGGCTCTCCAGCGACAGAAGCAGAGGTCCGTTCCATCGGAAAAACAGACAGCGCAGTTTTTCTCGCGGGCGTTCGGGTGATCATGGGATAAAATTCTTTTATTATCATTCACTTTTCGGAGAGAAGGCACTGAAGTGCGTATCGCCGTGTTCGTACTCAACTAACTCGCAATAGCGGCTGTCGATCAACCTACATCGGCGGCAGCCGCGCAATCGTATCGTTTGCTGGTTTTTGATAAGAAAAACCATTTCAAATTTTTGATAGATTCTGGATCTGATGTTTCGTGCATACCGCTCAACAAAAGCCAAAAACAATCTAAAGCCTGATTCTCTGCAACTTTTTGCAGCTAACAACTCCAAAATTTATACTTATGGATCAAAATTATTAAATGTGGATTTAGGTCTCAGGCGAAATTTTCCATGGAAATTTTTAATTGCTAATGTGCCAATAATAAGGGCTGATTTTTTTACAAACCTTTGACCTATTAATAGACCTCACACGGTGCAAACTTATTGATAATGTTACTAATTTTACCCAACCCGGAAAAATTCAAAATCAACAGATTATGCGTCTCTAAAACGTATTTCTGTTGAATCAGTATACCATAAAATTTTGGAATAATTCTCAGAACTTACATTTGGGCCAAAACCTGTTAAACATAATACGGTGCATTTTATTAAAACAACCGGTTCTCCTTTTCCATAGTAAACCATGAAAGCTAAATCCAGAAATGTATGACACCGTCAAAAAAAGAGTTTCAGTTCATGATGGACAAAGACATATGCCGACCATCAAAATCACCTTGGTCATGTCATCTTCATGTCGTTCCGAAAAGCTCAGGCAGAATTCGTCCTGTGAGTGACTATAGGAGATTGAATGCCTGTACTGTACCGGACCGTTACTCCATATCCAGGATTTTTCCAACGAACTCCACGGAAAAAAACTTTTTCAAAACTTGATATCGTCCGCGCTTATTTTCACATATTAGTGCATCCTGATCATATACAAAAAAACTGTAGTTTGTACACCATTTGGACTGGTTGAGTTCACATTTTTAAATTTTGGACTATGTGGGGCGGCACAAACTTTCCATCGATTCATGAATGAAATCCTAGGGGATATTAAGTTTTTCTATGTCTATTTGGATGATATTTTAATATTTAGTTCCAGCCAAGAAGAGCATAAAGCTCATTTACGAATCGTACTGGAGAGATTGAACACCTATGGACTAACCATAAATGTTTCGAAATGCATATTTGGCGTATCAGAAATTCCTTCCTTGGGTCATTTAATTACTAGTTCAGGGACTAAACCTTTACCAGGAAAAGTGCAACCGATTCTCAAGTATCCGCAACCAAAAACAGTAAAAAATCTTCAAAGAATTTTAGGTTTTTTTAATTTTTTTCTGTAGATTTTTACCGAACATAGCAAAACATCAAGTACATTTAACCTTCAAGAGAACGCGTGTTTCTGACAGATACAACTGCTTGCTATTTTTTCAGTTTCTTTACTTTACGTATAGATGGCGCAACCAAGCTACATCTATCTTCCGCTTTTATAAGCATGCATCAGCTAGTAATATTACTTCGTTTTTCCAGTCAGTCAAGCGATATTTTTTAAAAGAATTTTATCTGTGAGATACACGGCGCCCATCTACGTAAATATTGAACTTTGTATTTAAATATAAAATTATCATTATGTAACTAGTATTAACGTATTTGAAATGTTGAACATCATATTTGTAAAAATGTACCGTTAACTGCCATTTGTATCTATGAGATACGTGCGCCTACTTATGCAACATGTGAACTTGTTTCCCCATGAAGTCTTAAAACAGTTTTCTTTTCTTTAGGAGTTAAAATGACAAATAAGCGTTATGATTTAACCAAAAAAGAGGATTTGGATGAAGTCATGAGTATATTACTTCGTGATGACAGCGAAATTTAGCCCGATGAAACCGATACTGACATTCTTGATAATGTATCAGTGAGAAGTGAAGACTCTGAAACAGAGCAGAGTCATGTTGATTCCGAGGATGATATAAGTGATAATGCTGATTGTTTCGTTGCAAAGAAAAAAGTAAAAGGGAAAGTAGAGTCCTCTTGGGAATGGAGAAAAGTGCCTTTCACACAAAAAAGAAAAAGAGGTAAGTAAAGCATTTTAATTCATCTCCCTGGCATAAGAGTTCTCCACCAGAAACATTGAAAATATTTGACTTTTGGAATTGTTTAATTGATGACTCCATGCTAATCAATATAGTAGCCTATACAAATGAGTATATTGCAACAATCCAAGACAGGTATTCTCGTGAAAGAGATTCCCAACTCACTGATGTTATCGAAATCAAGTCATTCTTTGACTTGCTATATTTATCTGGTATAAACCCAGCTAGTCGTCTAAATTTTGAAGAACTATGGGACACCCAGGGTAATGGAATTGAAAAATTTCGTCTTGTAATGGGCTTAAAGAGATTTATGTTTTTAAAAAGGTGTTTAAGATTTGATAGTAACTTTTCACGAGCAGAGAGAAAGGAAAATGACAAACTGGCAGCTGTTAGAGAAGTATTTAGACAATTTGTAGAAAATCGCAAAAAATCATTGTTTGGGAGAAAATTGCACCATTGATGAGTAGGCTTTCGAGGTAAATGCCCTTTCAGGCAGTACATACCATCTAAACCTAATAAATATGGTATTAAGATTTTTTTTTCTTTAACTGGTGCCCGAATGTTGTACACTTACAAAATGGAAATTTCTCCAGGATGTCAGCCAGATGGTCCTTACTCATCAAGTAATAAGCCAGAAAATGTAGTAAAGAGGTTGATATCACCAATCAAAGGCAGTGGACGTAACATAACATTGGATAATTGGTTTACCAGTTTTGAACTGCTGACTGATTTACAAAAAGATAGATTGTCGCTTGTTGGGACAGTTAGAAAAAATAAAGCATTTGTTCCTGCAGAGCCTAAAACAACTAAACAGCGTGAAGTAACATCAAGTTTGTTTGGATTTCGTCGAGGAGGAACACTTGTAAGTTACATTCCTAAAAAAGGAAAAAATGTAATTGTTTTATCAAGCATGCACTTCGATAAAGCTATTGATGAGCAAACTGGCGATAAACAAAAGTCAGATATGATCACCTTTTATAATCAAACAAAAGGTGGTGTTGATGCAGTTGATAAAATGTGTGAAATATACAGTGTGGTAAGGAAAACTCAACGTTGGCCGTTGACTGTATTTTTCTCAATATTGAACATCGCTGGCATAAATGCTCAAATACTTTATATGAGTAACGGTCATTCCATTAGTAGTAGGCGAAATTTCCTCCGCCAATTATCCAATGCTTTGACATATGAACATATTAAACGCGCGATCAGAATCGGGATATGGTTTTCCACAACCTATTCAAGAAGGACTGAAAAGTGTTACTGACAGCCAAAACAAGGGAGCCCAAAACGATGGAGAAAAAGAGGACAGTAGTAGTACTAGAAAAAGATGTGCCACATGTGCAGTAGGTAAGCGTACTAGACTGTCAAAGTATAATTGCTTAAAATGCAAAAACTATTTGTTTTTGCAGCATGCTTCATTTATCTGTCAATCATGCAGCAAAAAAATTTAGACAACTTAAAATAATAACGGAATGTCTTAGAATGTAACAGAATGGAACTTACTGCAGTTATAGTATTTTTTTAATTAATGATTGTCAAATATGTAATTTTGTCGAAAATATACTGTGCTTTTTACGTACATTTTGTATTGTAATAAACAGGTAAAAACTAATAACATCTGGCTCTATATAACATGTATCTGTGAGATACAGTGCGCCCATCGATGTTATTTTTTGGGCGCGCCTTCTTAAAGGTTAACTTCATATTTAAAAGGAGCGAAAAAGAATGATAAAACGAAATTGGACTGGCCAGATAAAGCGGAAGAAGAATTCCAAAATTATAAACAATAATTCACAAATGTTTTATTGGCACATCCAAAACCAGATGCCACATTGATTTTACGAGTCGACGCTTCAGACTTTGCGATCGGAGGGACATTGTCACAATTAGTAGATGAAGAATTACAACCGCTCGCATTCTTTTCTCGGAAACTCTCCCCAGAAGAAAGAAACTATAGCGCTTACGACAGAGAGTTATTAGCAGTTTATGCTGCCATCAAACACTTTAGGCATATGCTTGAAGCTAGAAATTTCTCTTTGTTCACGGATCATAAGCCGTTAACGTACGCTTTCCAACAACGCTTGGACAAATGCTCTCCGAGACAGGCTAGACAATTAGATTTTATATCTCAGTTTACCACCGATATTCACCACATAAAGGGCTATGAGAATATATTAGAAGAGGCACTTTCGAGGATAAATGCTATAAACATGCCAAACCCCATAGATTATAACGAATTTGCACACAAATTGATTCTGAATTTTAAAAAAAAATTAATCGATAATTCTGAAACATTACAATTTAAAAGAATTGCGTTTCCAAATTCCGAAACGCCCATCTATTGTGATGTATCAACAGGTACAGCTCGACCTTATATTCCTGAATCATTTCGTCAACAAATTTTTGCATCACTACATAATTTATCTCATCCTAGCATTCGCAGCACTTCAAAATTAAATCGATCGCTTTTTATTTGGCCTTCCATTCGAAAATACTGCAACAATTGGGCTATGTATTGCATCCCGTGTCAAAAATCGAAGGTAATTCTTCATACTAAGACCCCAGTAGGAAAATTTGTAGACCAATCACAGAGGTTTGAACATGTACACCTGCACCTTGTAGGCCCTCTACCTCCTTATCAAGGAAACTATTACTGTTTAACAATGATAGGTTCACTAGATGGCCAGAAGCAGTACCAACTCCAAACATAACAGCACAGACAGTAGCACAAAATTTTTTATAAGCACTGAATAGCCAGATTTGGTTGTCCTGTAAGAATTACTACTCACCAAGACAAACAGTTTGAGAGGGATTTATTCCGTGCCCTCTCTCAACTACTAGGAATTAAAAGGATAAGATCTTCTCCTTATCCTCAGGCCAATGGCCTCAACGAAGAGTTAAAGGCAGCTTTGAAAGGCAACAATACGGATGAGTTATCTGTAGCACTGCCCATCTTGTTACTCGGATTCCGGTACGCCTTCAAAGAGGATCTACAAGCGACGACTGCTGAGCTGATATATGGCAAGTCTCTGCGACTACCAGGAGAATTTTTCGATCCAACACCTGGAAACGCATCACCCAAGCAGCTCGTGGAGGACTTTAAACGCCATTTTGCAACGATGAGACCAGTTCCAACTTCCTGTTATGGACAAAGAACAATCTTTCTGCATCCTCACCTATACGTGTGTTCATATGTATTTGTCAGACATGACGGACGGTGTACGTAAACCTCTACAAGCACCATATGATGGACCGTGCAAAGTTCTTTTCAGGCGACAGAAAACTTTTGATCTCGAGATCAAGGGAGCTTCCCATAGCATTTCTATTGACCGTGGGAAACCTGCTTTTATAATTCCACAAGAGTGTTCAAGTATGCCCCCGGCCAAGCAAAAAGCAAGTTCCACTACTAAGTGTACTAAGACACTTCCAGCTGAGACATCCATCCTCAGCTGGAAGTGTCGCCCTGAGCAAGGCAAACAACTTGCGCAGGGCGACAAGTTCGAACCTCACGTCGTTATGTCCATTTCCAATGAGAATGCGGAGGGAGTGTGCAGCGGCCAAACAGGCGATAAATAACTGTTTGTTTCGCCAGCCGGCGACAAGCATCACTCACACCTATGGAGATGAACTTCTCTCCAACGAAAACCAGTGACTCACTTCCTGGCTTCGACAGCTTGCTCCGAACTTCTGCCTCGTGCTGGTCGATGGATATACGTCCAATGTATCATGATCTATATTTGTTAATTTGATTTGTAATTAAAATTTATTATTGTTATCTACATGGCTGGCAGTCTTTCATTAATTAGTAATGTTTTAAGATTTTAAAGTAAATCTGGCAATGCGTGTTCAGCCACGCACCAAAAGCTTAACAAGAAACTTATGTTGGTTCTGGGGTGTTTATGAGCCCAAGAACCAAAGCAAAATTTAGAAAGCAAATTCGTATATAAAAGTGAAACTATCTGTAGGCCATTGTTATGCATGCTAATCCAGAAACAAAGAATTCGACAAATGGATTGGTATATAAAATACAAACTACTGTATCGACTGTTTCATTCAATTCTGCATCTATCCTATATAAAATAAGACTTCTAATAAGCATATAAAGCGAAACAGGTTCCAAATTTCAAATATAATCTTACTGTTATGTATTCAGTTTTTTTAATTGCAAAGAGTTACATCTTATAAATCAAAAAACTATGCCAAATTTAAATTGATGTTCTTCTTAAAACTTATTAATAAGATAAAATAAATATTATAATTTGATAGCTGTGGATTAATTTTCTAAAGAAAGGTTTTTCGTACCTCAAAAGCTGCATAAAACTTCAAAAAAATTATTTTCTTCCTATTTGGTACGTGTGAAAATTAACAGTTAATTCAACCAATTCAGGGGTTGGCAACCTGCGCCTCGCGAGCTGCATGCGGCTGTTTTGATGTAAAGTTGTGGCTCTCCAGTCCCATACGAAAAAATAATAATTTACTACCAAAACCCTTAAAAAATATGAATTTGTATTTTTAAGAACCTAATTTCTCAACAGCTTCTATTAACATAATCGTACGCGTATAATATAATAATTTCAGTATCAGAATTGGATTACATATCTGTGGATCGTGATAACGAAGTAATTATGGTAAATAAATTATGTTCCGTTTTAGATAGCAAAGAATTTTTTAGAAAAATCATTTTTCAGCTCCATCCTAGCATGTCATAAAAAAGAGAAGTTAAGAAGTAAACCGAGAATTCAATCAGGATTGAACAGATTCGCTTGCATCCATGTGCAATATAGATGGCCTTTTGACTTGTCTCATTTGCCATGAAAACTCGCACACATTAAAAGTCAAATTCGAAGAGACACTTCACTGCAAAACATACCCAGTTTGCTGGTAAGAATCCAAACAAAAAAAGCTGTTGAAGAGCTCAAAAAATAGACAAGTTCCATGCTAAGTAACTGGGTGCAATATTCCAATAACGTTAAGTCTGGCAAGCTTTCCAGTATCATTAGAAATTGCAAAAAGAGGAAAACCATTAACAGATGGCGAGTACGTCAAAGGTTGTTTTATACGTGCATCTGAAGAACTGTTTCGTGATTTGAAAAAACAAAGCAGAAATTATGTAAACAATCAAAGATTTGCCATTTTCTGCTAAAACAGTACAAGATAGAACTTCTAAAATGCTTTCAAATAAAACAAAACTGCAAATAGAAGACATTCAATTGGCTTCTATCTTATCTCTTGCTATAGGTGAGTCTTGCGAAATAAAAGACACGGCACAAGTTACCCTTTTCGTCAGGTATATGTCGTCTAAAGGTCAAAGAAGAATTGCTAGGATTCCTAATGCTATCGGGGCACTCGTAGGGAAGATACAGCAAATACTGTGCAGAAGTGCCAGGAAGACAATGGAATATATATATAAATAAAATCGTTTCTATAGCAACTGAGGGGGACCAGAAGTATAATAGGAATACATAGAGAATTAATATCAATTCAGAAAAAAATAAACCACGAAATTCTAACGTTTCACTGCTTAATTCATCAAGAAGCGTTTTGTGCTAAAACATATCCGGCCAAAATAGTTGAGGTCATGAACTTGGTAATTAAGATTATTAATAGCTCCTTGGCAAAAGCACTGGACTATCGCCAGTTGAAATATTTCCATTAATAAATAGATAGTTTAGCACCTCTTTTTCCTCTAGAGCCGAGAGCACCCCCTTGTGGCGTTTTACAGAAGACAAGCAGTTGAACGGCAGACCTGCACTCTGAGGTCGACTATTTCCCCCTTACAATATATTGCTAAGAATAAGTTTAGAAAGGTGATAATTTATTCTGATTCTTGGAGTGCCCTTCAAGCCCTCGTTAAAAAATCGCACAATCATGCATACATTTCAGGAATCAGGAATTTGCTTAAGAACCTTTGTCAGAATAGTTTTGAAATTCTTTTCTGTTGGATTCCTTCTCATGTGGGTATCCAGGGAAATGAAATAGTGGATATTGCTGCAAAATCAGCAACCGAATTCCACAAACAATCCATTCCTTATGCTGATGTACGTTCTTCCGTTCGGAAATGGCTTTTGCAAAACTGGCAGAGCCAATGGAACCTTGAGATAGAAAATAAACTACACAAAGTGAAACCTTTTATTGAACTTTGGTGTTCCTCCTTAAATCGCAGATGTGATGTTATTTTGACACGATTACGCATAGGGCATTCTAGAATAACACATAAACATATACTTTTAAAGCAACCACCACCAACTTGTAGTCGTTGTGGTGATAGTTTAACTATCAGACATATATTAATCGAATGTCAGTCACTGGACTCATTGCGTCTTAAGTATTTTAATACAGTTGTTCCTTGTCTTCCGCTTTTAATTGGACATAAACCGCATTTTAACATTTTCCTTTATTTAAAGGAGGCGGGTTTTATCAAAGAAATTTGAAATGTTGTTTTTTCCTTGTCGTTGTTCTTAATTTGTAGTTGTCTTTTTTAATAACAGATTATAAACATTTTAAACAAAGTTTTAAGACGTAGCACTAAACTTTTCATCTAGTTGCCGCGCAGTTTATCCAGAGAATGGATCTTGCGCTAGAAAAATAATCACTCACTCACTCACTCACTGTGTTTCTGTAGATTAAAAATAAAATATTTAAAACCGGGAAGTTCCTTAGAAAATCCCAACACAATCACTATCAGAGCCAGTTTTCTGACCTACTTTTGCACAATAAAGTGGACTGGCTTTATAGAGATAACGTATTGCAAAAGTTTGGCTTTGTTATTGAGTGAAATAAAAACATTCTTGAATTGAAAAAAACAACATTGAGCATCAGAAATTGGAAGACGACAAATGGCTGTAAAAATTCAGCTTCATGGTAGAACCACAAAGAAACTAAATGTAAAACTGCAAGGGAAGGACATCCCAGCCTACACTTTGCTTGAAGTAGTTTGTTTCAAAAAAAAAATTACTTTTTGTTGAAGACACGGAGGGCGATGAATTACTTAATTTTAAAAATCTGAAGCAATATCCCAATGAGACCAATACAATTACAGACACGGATTACTTCAGCATAACTTTAAAACATTATCTGAGCAATTCAAAACAAACAAAAGTACTCTCGCGTTCAAATCCTCTCAACACTAAAACAATTGAGATCAACATTGAGTCATTTGGAACCAATGCTGGATCGCTTCAAATGCAATTGCTGGATTTGAAAATTAAAGACTTGGAGTGGCAAGTTCACAGAACTCAACACCAAGTTGGAAGAGTTGGAGGTCTTGAAATGCAGGCACATCGCGCAGCATAAATGGATAGCTCTAAAAGAAATTCTGCGAGTTGAGGCCCTCATATTCGACGCATGGAATAGTCCTTCAGAATGCTACAGTGGCGTGAAGAAGTTGGCATATGGAGTGCTGACGATCTTATGGGTTGACTTTTTCGTGTGAGCAAGCGTTCTCTTGCATGAATATATATAAAAAAAATTAGAAGTCAACTAACAAACCAAAATATATAGTCGTACTTGAAACATATAGCAAACTAAAAGTCAGATTTAATCAAACTTCAAAAGGCATGAAAAGCCAATGCTCCAATTGATGTAACTATCTGTATTTGGGTTTTTATATGAATAAATATTATTCCGCATTTATAGCCGTTTATTTTAAATCAAAGATATATAAGCAAATACTATAATATTATATCAAAAATTTGACTCTTAATAAACGGGAAAATTTAGTAAAAGGATGCTTTTGACTCTTCCATTTCAATAGGTTGCCGATCCCTGAACTAATTCAAACTATATTTCATTCATATGAAAAAAAAAAAAAACAGTATATTTTATAAAATGAAATTATAATGACCAAAGAATTTTGCATGAAAGATGCTTGTTTGAAATCAACTTTTTAACATGGAACACAGAACAAAATTTCACACCCATGTCTGCCTGATAAATTCTCAATATCTAAAGATAAAAAATATTAAAATCTTGAAATTTATCATTCAAAAGACTTCTTCATAAATGCTCTACAGAAATTAAAGTTTAAATTTTTGCAAAGACCAAATCTTCAGATATTTTATATTCACTTCAAAAATTCTATAATCTAACTGATGCGTAGTTTCAACTGCCAAAGCACAGTGTTAAAATGAGTTTTTTTTACAAGGCTGTTAATTATACAAATATTAAATTTCCTCTTGTATTCATGAAATTTTGAAAGCTAAAATCATAATTTTCTTATTCTTCTGAAATAATTACCGCCAAATCTTTTCCAGAAGCAGGATAATTTATTCGTAATCTAGTAACTTCTAACCATAAATAAATTATTTCGAATAATTTAAACAAGAAATATTTTCCTATTTTCTTAAAAACAACTTATCAACAAAAGTTGATGCAAATGTCACGTCAAAAAAACACCATTCAGTAATAAAAGAAATTTTAATTTAGTTAATTAAATTCAACACTCCGTTTTAAAGCTACATTAAGACGATTTTAGGAAGTGTGTATCAATTTTTAATCATTGACGGAATATCAACTACCAGAAAGATGCCACAAAAGAGACGAAGTCAAGTCCCTTTCATCTTGCAGCACACATGGAGGGAGTATGCACCACCAATCAGTAGTCTTATATATGAAGAAATTCAACTGTCCTCATAACTCTATAAACCTGTTGAAAATTGCTTAAGAAATATAAAGGACCGACTGAACACGTCAAAATTGTCCAAAGACCACCATTGTCCAAAGCAGAGAAGATTCTACAATGATCTGCTTTCTGAGATCATACAACTTTATCCTTCTAGAGGTTCGGTCAATGTCCATCAATATTATCCTACTTCAATTTTCTAAAGCCGAGACAATATCTCCAGAGTTGTATCTACGACACAATGGACAAATTTGTCATCAGGGATTTCGATAATTACTAATCAATTTATAGGGAAAATTATTCCTTCCTGTACTGAATATCAAATCAAATGAGAGGTTTAAAAAACTCACCAGAATTATTCGAGGAAATATGCTCATTATCTGGCTGGCACATAATCGTAAATAAAAATTGAACACGATTCTACAAAATTAATCAATAATTTTTTCGAAACAGTAATCATTTTCTAGTAATGGAAAGTAATAAAGTGTTCTTTTAAAAAATCGAAGATTGATGTTGCATAAACACATGAAAGAGGCTTATTTAACAGGACTTGTTTTTGATCAATAATTTTTTTCATATCCTTGTCCTTAATTGAACCTTTTCAAAGAAATAGGCACCCAATATTCCCCTCCAGAAAGTTGTATATGATATTTTTTTATCTCCGTCCCTGAATCACTGAGAGCAAATCAAAATAAACCGCTAAGTATTTTCTATCAATCTCCAGTTTATGCGGACTAAAACTTCAGATTCAAAATTCATTCGAAATTGTCTTGGAATGTCCTAATTAGGAAGTTTATTAACGATTTATCAGTTAAATGGAGGAATCCGACTATCAAATATCCAAATTGTCTGCTCTCGTAAAAGCTCACCTCCTCAGCAAAGCCAAGGTGAATTTAATTACCATCTTTCTTTCACCATCACTAAGAATTATCTTTAAAAGGAGTATACTCTCGAGCTAATTCCCTCTCAGCTTAAAAATTTAGAATTATTTAGATGGGTTTTTTTTACCTTCCAATAAATAAAGAATTTTTATATAAACTGAGATGTAACGTAAAATTAAGCAATTGCAATGTGTGTATAGAAGAATTTCTGGCCCAAATAGAGCCAATTTTGAGGAGACTATTGTTTTTTTTATAGAAAATAGTCATTGAAGATAAATGAAGTTTGATGAAAATGCCCAACTGCATAATTTTAGCTGAAGAGTTTTAATGACTACTGAAAAGCGAAATCATTTGGTGTAGCATTTTTAATTTTTCATTGCATAAAGAATTTTGTTATTGGAAAGCTTCAATAACATTAACAATAATTTTTCTTTAACTGGACTGCAAATTTTAGCTAAATTAGTAGCTCAACTATGCAGTTTCAGCACCGGAAAAAATGTACATGAACACCCAAAGGAATTGACATTTAGAGAAGGTAATTTTTCATTTCTACTGAAACCATATAAAGAAAAATTTTAAATAATTTCTGTAAAATGATTTCAGAAGAGTGAGCTCCAAGAACTTGAAAGAATTTTGTGCAAAGTTCTGTTGAATCGGTTAGTTTCATCAGTTGAGTAATATTAATTTAGAGCCGTTTACCATCAAAAGGGAATTTCAGAGAATATAATGAAAACGCATCGATGAAATGGACTTGATTTGAGCCGACCAATTGACACTTTATTTAGAAAATTTCACACTACGAAAGGAGCAGCAATTTTTTTTTAAAGATGCGATTTATTTTTTTATAAGAAAGTGAAAAATTATTTCCATAGAGATCAGGCGTTGAAGATAGCACGATGAAAACAGAGAAGACTATGAACTAGTAATAAATTTCATCAATCGTCAGTTGCAATACAAGCGCAGGAAGTATTTCATAAACCTGAAGCGAGATTATTTAGTGGCGATTTCTTTGAAGTTAAGGATTTTGGTGGTGAAATCTCATGAAGGCCCCATTAACTGGGATGCAATTCCAAATATCAAACTGAGCAATTTAATTCAGAAACTCTTTGCTTCAGTGGAGTATCACTTATTTCAGGAAATTCCTTTGAAAAATGAATGAGGAATTTTCTGGAGAATTATTTTTGACTACAGTTCGACGAAATGGGTTGAAATTTAAAATATCCAGTTGTATCTCAAATGTAGAAGAATTTCATGGCTCAATGAGAGGTCATTTTGAGAAGAAGCTTTTATTTTAAATCGGATATTTTTTTTAAAAAAGCACCAAATATATTCCAATTAAAAAGAACGAAATTTAACAGATTATTCAAATTCCAACATTAAGAAAAATTTCATGAACGCAAAAAGCGAGAGTTGAATTTATGGAAGTTTTTTAATTTTACAAAGAATACAGGCTAGTTTTATTGAAAATATCCAATAATGACATTGCCATGGATGGGATGAAATGGCACGCAATACGAAATATATAGGTCCTCTACTAAGGTAGAAAATATTTTTATGGCCACCGAAGACATGTTTTAATTCAAGAAAGCAATTTTTTTACAAAATGAGGAAGAAATTATGTGAAAAGCATTTACGAAAGAGTTCGATGAACTAATTGAATTTTCCAACAGCTCAACTTATGCAGAAGATATGCCATATCCATTAAAATAAGTTAATTTAAAGGATTTTTTTTTTGTAGAATAAATAAGGAATTACAGAAGAAATTTCATAAAAGACAACTTGATTAACTGTGGTACAAAATAAATTATGAAGTTGCACCACTGCTTTCCATTTCATGGTCCGTAGAGAGGCATTTTTGGTGGTGTCTTTATTTTGCAATTAAAAATAATTTTTTAATAGTCAACAATCACTGAAGGGAGTTGGACTATGAAGAAAACAGTTTGAAGCAGAATTTTTAGTTGCAGGTAATGCAAGAGATTTTTCATTGCCACCACGGTAAAGGAATACTTAAAAAAATAAAATAACAAAGAATTAGGAATTCTTTGCGGAATTAAATAGCGACAATTCTATACAATGGATAGAATAGAATGAAATTTGATTCATATTTTAATACCATTTTCGTAAAAGAACTTCATTGCATCCAAAGTCGGATTTTATTTTCAATGAAAAAGAATTTATGGATATCATCCATTGAAATCAGTTCAATGAACTGGACTGAAATTCGTACAAGACGTCCAGTTGCACCTGTCGTGCAAATGTTGATTCGACAATCATTCTACGCAAGCTCAACTAAAGATTTTTTTTATTTTGCATTGAATAAAGATTTTTTTGTATTCCCAATATTCAAGGAGAGATTTCATTAAGTGATTATTTTTTCTAAAATGAATCGGGAAATTCGTAGAGAGAATTCATGGAAGACCGTTTCATGACGGTAATGCAATTTGATATTTGCAGTTGCAGCCCTTCCTTAAATTTATATGACTCCAGAAACAACAGTTTTTTTTATTATAAGAGAAGATTTTTTTTTCAAAATTGTACGCTTTTTCTTTTCTTATGGAATGCAGTTTTGGAAGAGAGTGCAGGGAATAAATGACAAAAATTTCCAGTTTACATTTCTTATGCTAAAGTTCATTTAAATTAGGAATTTTGCTTCATCCAAAAGTAAGGAATTTTCTTGAGTTCAATAACAACAGTACAATGAAGTGGATGAATTCGAATGAAATCACCATATTTGAAAAAATTTATGGCTCGCGGAGAAAGAAATCTTATTTAGATACGATTTATTATATATAAAAAAGAATCTTTTCTCCAGATAACGGGCATATAAGATCTTCAATTCTAGTGAATCGAACTATGACAAAGAGACCCAATTTCACTGGCTATGGAAAATAGTTCATACTTTACGTAATGATAGTTCATTTGAAGGGGGAATTTTTTGTATTTTAGTGTGAATAAGGAATGTTTTTTTTTTTTAATTAAGAACAACGGCATTTCATTGGATTGGTTGAACTAGGTTGCGATGCTAATAGGTAAGGATGCACCACTAATGCAGAAACTTTACGACCAGCAAAGGAAAGCTTTAATTTAAGAAGGAACGTTTTCTCAAAAATGAATTAGTTTTGTGAAGAGACTTACGGAAGATAGTTCAATGAAGTGGATTGCAGAAAATTCTTCAAGAACACCAAACGGAGATTTCATTCAGAGGAAGCTTTTCCTTTGTATAATAAGCGAGGAATTTTATGGATGATTCATGGACGAATTCCAATCAACTTAGACACAATTCCAATTATATTCCGGCACAGTTTTGAAGAGAACAATTGCTTGATATTGGAAGAGAAAGCTCATTTAGAGGAGGTAATTTTTTCTTGACGAGAAACATGAAAGATTTTCATGACATTTGTTTTTAACAGATTGGAAAAAAAATGTGCAAGATACCCATTTTCAATGATTTAAAAGACGATTTTTTTTAAGTAAAAAAGAATCATTGTCACTTTTTTCTCGAAAGACTAAATTCAGGACAGTTCTGTTATTTGAAATGAAATTACAGGAAGAGTCTCATTTACGGTCATTATGCAGGACAGATTTTCAATGTTTAAAAAAAGCGGTTTTGTTGAAATGAGGAAAATTTAATGTATTTTGCGTAGAATTAGAATTTTTAAGACATTCCATAACAACAGTCCACCGCAATGGTAGAACTGGGACGCTCCAATCGTTTTTTGCCACTTATGCAAAAAACGATTTTTATGCCCAACAAAAAGTGCTTTCATTTCGATGCGTTTTCCCATTGATGAATAAATTCTGATTTCAGCAGCACCCGTAAAAGAATTCATAAATTTTTTTTGAACAGGATGAAATAAAAATCGATTTAAAGGACAATTTTTTTTTTTTTTTTTTGTAAAAAAGAGAATTATTTTTTCTTTTCATTCGAGAGATTGAATGCAGGACAGCTCTGTTATTCGACATGAAATTTCACTTACGTCTATTATGCAGTGAGTTTTCTTGTTTAAATAAATCGATTTAGTTGAAATGAGGAAATTTATTTTTCAATGTATTTTGCGTGGAATTGGAATTTCTAAAACTTTCAATAACAACAATTCAACTCAATGGTAGGACAAGGACGCACCAAGAGACATGCAATTGCACCACTTATGCAAAAAAAGCTTTTTATGCACAACAAAAAGGTTTCATGATGCACATTTTTTTATCAAATTGCACCAATTCATTGGAAAAATTTCAACGAGGAGCAAGCAATCGGCAAGAGGATATAATTTTTTTTCTTTTAAAAAGGAATTGGGATTTATTTTTTATGTAGAGATTTAAAAAACAGTTTCGTTGTATTAAATCGACATTTCATCGATAGTATCCCACCTAAGCAGCATAGATTTGATTACAAGCGCTCTTGTCATTTAAATTGGTATCATTGTTTAAGGAAAATTTGGAGAGCCTATATGAAAGACAGTTCATAGAACTGGGATGCACAAATTGCACCACTTAATTGGAAAAATTTCAGTGAGGAGCAAGCAATAGGCAAGAGGATATAATTTTTTTCTTTTAAAAAGGAATTGGGATTTATTTTATATGTAGAGATTTTAAAAAACACTTTCGTTGTATTAAATCGATATTTAATCGATAGTAGCCCACTTAAGCAGCATAGATTTGATTACAAGCGCCCTTGTCATTTAAATTGGTCTCGTTGTTTAAGGAAAATTTGGAGAGCCTATATGAAAGACAGTTCATAGAACTGGGATGCACAAATTGCACCACTTAATTGGAAAAATTTCAGTGAGGAGCAAGCAATAAGCAAGATGATATAATTTTTATCTTTTAAAAAGGAATTGGGATTTATTTTTTATGTAGAGATTTTAAAAAACAGTTTCGTTGTATTAAATCGACATTTCATCGATAGTATCCCACCTAAGCAGCATAGATTTGATTACAAGCGCCCTTGTCATTTAAATTGGTATCATTGTTTAAGGAAAATTTGGAGAGCCTATATGAAAGACAGTTCATAGAACTGGGATGCACAAATTGCACCACTTAATTGGAAAAATTTCAGTGAGGAGCAAGCAATAGGCAAGAGGATATAATTTTTTTCTTTTAAAAAGGAATTGGGATTTATTTTATATGTAGAGATTTTAAAAAACACTTTCGTTGTATTAAATCGATATTTAATCGATAGTAGCCCACTTAAGCAGTATAGATTTGATTACAAGCGCCCTTGTCATTTAAATTGGTCTCATTGTTTAAGGAAAATTTGGAGAGCCTATATGAAAGACAGTTCATAGAACTGGGATGCACAAATTGCACCACTTAATTGGAAAAATTTCAGTGAGGAGCAAGCAATCGGCAAGAGGATATATATTTTTTTTCTTTCAAAAAGGAATTGGAATTTGATTTTTTTATATAAAGAATTTCGTTGAATTAAAACCTACGCCGAACAGTTGTGATTGCCAAAGCTATATTTTTTTTCTCTTTGTGTAAAGAATTAATTTTTTGGTGAGCATTTATGGAACTCAATTTCATTAATTGGAATGGTATTGGACAAAGACGTGTGTTTGCTCCACTTATATAGAATTTATCCGTATGCACCACTTATATAAAATACATTTCGACCCAGAATAACAATAATTGAGGAGACTATTCTTTTTTCAAGTAATAAAGAGAATAAATTGAATTTTATGACGTAAAGTAAAATTTGACAAATAGGTCTATTTGACCCATTTATAAAGAATATATTCGTATGCACCATATATGTGAAAGATTTTAACCCAGAAAAAATAGTGGTGTTGAGAAGACGATTCGTTTTTAAAGGAATAAAGAAAGAAATGAATGTTTTCCTTATAATGATAAAAAGAATATGGAAGTTTGTGAAATGTTTGTTCTTTGTAAATATAAAAATAACATTATTTAAAGATTATGTTGAGCCCTCCTCAGTTATAAAATAAGGCAGTTTTCATTTTATAATTTATATGTTTCATTTTTATGGACGCAGCGATGGATATTTGAAACGTTTTTAAATTTATCTTAATATTATTTCTTTTATAGATTTCCTTCTCTTTCTCGGGGACCGTAATTTTTTTTCGAAATGAATTGGCAAAATTTTTTATATATATATTTTTTTATACAGAATTGTTTTGGCGCAGCGCAGAGATTTTATTTCATTTTCTTATTTATTTAACGCGCGATAGTGTTTATGCCTATTAGAACGTGTTTGTCTGATACTTGCTTCCTGCCTTCATACTCGGCTACTCGCTGCGCCATTTCGAATATCCGTCTGATGGTATTTATATTAGTTTCATTAGTATCTGGGCTCTCCAAAGGTGGTAGTTGTTCGATTTCGAAATATGGATAGGATCGGTCCCCGACGAATTGCGCCGTTACTCTTCTGAAAACTGCCAGTGGAATTCTTGGTGCTTCTGGGTCTCTCTGTGGAAGAAATGAAGAATTTTCTTAGGAGTATGAAAAGTTAAGATTATGCAAATAAATATAATAAATCTCGTTTGGTTCGCATTTCATTTCTTTACTCATTACCGTCTGTGCTTTACTTATAAACTACTCATGTTTACATAAATTTATTCCTTGTGGCATTTTTCATTATCCCCAATTATTTATCTGCATTTACAACTGTTGAATGCTATCCAAAACTAAAATTTAGAATAAATACTTTACTGTATAAAAATAAACAATGCAGAGAATTCAAGAATTTCAAAACATATTTTGAAGCAATTTTTGTTGTACTTCAATCGCTAAAGCATTTTATTGTTAAAATATTTGACGTATAGTTTATATTTTCAATGAATTAAAAAATCCTATACTTTTTTTTAATTTAGAACAATATTCTAATACTTTTCTCCGCAAACGAAAGTCAACCAGTGTTTATCTTTATAATATAGGATTGGTTTAGTTAAAGTTGAAATTTTCAGGTGTTTGGAACATTCTACTTTTGCAAACCAAAGAAAGCTTCGTTTCTGTGCTCTTCAATAACTGCTTGTTGGAGGAAAATAATTAATGCTTCGGTCTGTAGCTGGGGTTCCGCTAATAATCAAGCATAGTTTTTGTTTTCCTTTGTAGTTAAATTAAAATCGTCGTGGAAAACTTTTATGAACGAAAAACGGTTTAATACTGATTTCATCCAAGGCAAGACATCTCGTAAAGTAATTCGTTTAATTAACACAGTGACCGTGTATCGAGTTCAAGTTTTGAATCTTAGAATCGTGATTAGAACCAAGTATGCATTTTTACGTCTAACTGTTTTCCGTTCGACCAATTGAATTTAAAATTTGAAGAATGTAATTTTTATAAGAATATTAATTTATTTTCCGAAGTAAATCAATGAAATTATTTAGTTACATTTCAAGCACTCGATAATACAAATCAACAGAATGTTAAATCACTGAAGAATTTCATTCAAAAATATTATGCTCACATTTCAGAGAAATTTACTAAAAATTATATGTATCAGGGCTGAACGAGAAAAATCCTAAAGAATCCAAAATTCGATATTGCTTTCAAATTTGGTTCAAAAGGAACAGTCCAAATTTTATTTTTGTAAATTCAAGCGATTTGATCGCAAATGTGTTTTTTCTTTGCTTGGAGAGCTAAAATGATGATTTGTTTTTGATTTTTTTTCAAATATTGAAGTTGTTTTCTTTGAAGGTCATGTATCTATTTATTTTTTCTTTCATATACCAAAAGGTAAAATTTGAAGCAGTTATTAAACCAGCGCCACATATCGTCCAAAACCAGAACTCGCCGATTTCTGAAGGAAACATTGAAAACCATTGAATTTTTAATTCATTTGTAGACGCAGAACCAATTCTAGGGACTTACATTTATTATTTCTATTTACAGTACCGGATAGCGAAAGTTTCAAATAACCTTTAAATTTGAATTTGAACAGAAGTACAACTCCGCATCGTTGCAACGAGCGCTATAAGCCTTATAAAATTATTATGAAATAAACGTATGATAGGTAGGTACAGAGTTTGAAGGATGGTACAAAGTCAATAAAATTGCTCAGCACTGCACAGTTTCATCAGACGTGAATTGTTTCTTTTCAAATTTTAAAAACGCGTCAACACTGACTTTTCCAGTTATCAGTTTCACGAGTGTTTCGTACGAAAAATTCCTTCCCGACAAAGATAGAGATTCCACGGTTTAAAATCGTTTCAATATAGTGGACAAAGTATTGCTCCAGAAAAATGGCATGAACACCGTTGGTCAATACATCCACCCTCCCAACGCAATTTATATCTTAGGGACTGTCTTGATTCTGTAAGGCCTCTTTCACAGGATTGAAATCAGTTATTAAAAATATATTCTTCAGTGAAATATATCGGTTTAAATGGTTGATTGAGAAATCCTTAGGGGCGTTAGAAAAATTATATTCGTCTTCTCTTTGCAGTCATTTACATTTAGTGTAGTTTTTAAAGATTATTTCAATTTGAATATATAATTTAAATAAAAACTAGCATATTTTATCACTTATATTACATTATCACCAGTCTTTCTTTTCGAGATATTTTTGTTGGTAATAAAATACTACATTAACGTTTATATTTCATTTTTAACATTCAAATATTCGTTTAAAATTATTTTATATAATTATACTTAATATCTCCTGTTAGGAACAAAGACAAGACACTTCAATAATAAGTTACGCAACTGTAATAACAGGACACATTAATGAAATGACCGGTCAAAGTTTCGTAAAATTGTAAGAAATTTCATATTATTGTCAAAAGTTGGTTTACTTAAAATTCTATTCAATTGCAAATAAGGAATTAAATGTCTAATAGGAAATTGAATACAAGAAGCGTTTTCACTTACATTTGTCAGCTCCTCCCATAGTGTGTTAATATCCCTTATAATAGTGTTAAATATATCCATATCCTGTAAAGAAAAAAATAGGACCGTAAAATAACATCTAATAAAATCATTATCTTTATAGCACGCATGCATTCAAAACGTAAGTAGAAAAATGTACAGATACAATGATCATTTTAATAAAATTACATTTTCAATTTTCAGAGAGCACTTATTTCAATCGCATGTTATAAAAGAAAGAGATATAAGCGAATATTTACGAATGAACAATTCCAGAAGTTTAGTCTTAGATTTATAAAATTTTGTATGAGAAAAAATGCAAACATTTATTTCACCAATTTGATCTCGCATTTAATTATTCTATAGCTTTTAATCATTTAGTAAAAAATTCCAAATTCAAACGAATTTCTTTCATTTAAATTTTGTTTTGCGTGTTCATTTCCATAGAAAATTTTGCATATTAGATATGTTCTGATCAGAATAATTTTTCTAAAGTGACGGCTAATAGATTCTGTACAATTATAGAACATCCGATAGTAGGACATTCAGATTTCAAAAGCACACAAATAAATTGTTCTTTTCAGAATTGCTTTTAAAATTTTGCTTTCAATTATGGTGCGAAAAAGAATTACATATCTTTGTAAATACCTCCATTTTTGACATACTCATTCCAAATTATATCGTATGAGCTTCACCTATTAATTTGGCTGTGTTAATATTCACATAATGTTAATGATTTTGAAGTTCCCATTTAGAAAAATTCTGTCAACTGTATTTAAAATACCTTCATTTTCATGAAGTGTACAGTTGGTTTACATTGTTTAATGAACATGTTAAAATTATTGTGCACATGTCACTATGCAACTAAACGCATTTATAAAACTAAACCGAAATAGTGATTGTAAAATTGCTCTTTTATCATTTGATTTTGAACTCGGTCTCCTTTTCGCTGTTATATACGAATAGAACAGTTTTGGAGGGACTTCTGTCTCAAACGGGAGTTCCAAACTGGAAAGCGAATTTTCAACAAGAGTTGCCCAGATAGAAAGTATTACTCACATTCAAAAGATCAAGCAAAGAATTTCTGAATTCATTTAAATTTTCAACATAATTTTTTTAATGAGATTTTATATTTATAAAATTTTTTATTGATTTCTATTAAAAATATTATAAATTAATAATACAGTATATAATTTTAATTTCTGAGAAATTTTTATACAAATATTGTGGTTCTTTTTTTTAATGTTTATATTCAATAATAAACATTTCTAATGTTAATGCTGTGGGGTCCGTCAACTGAAACTCCGGTTGGGCTGAAAAAGACATCTTTCAAAAGCTAAATTTCCTGGACTGTCTAACCGAGTCGGAACGTTTCTCCTTTCGGCTTTTCGAATATTAACACAATCCGACTTTCATTCAATTTTATCTGCTGAAGTGAAGTGGGAATGTGTTATAGGCTTCTTCACGCTGAATTTTGCAGTCAGAATAGACACAACAATCCTATTTAGTGAAAAATTAATTTCTTTCTTTGAAGAAGTCATTTATCATTGTTTTTCTGTTGAAGAAATGGTATACTGCTTGCATACATGTGGACTTCCATGCGATATAAAGATATCAGAAATTAAATATCTATGATCGTATGATATTTACAGTAAAATTAAATTTGACTATCTTGTTGCAATAACAAGTTATTGTCTTCAGAGAAATGAAAAGATTAATAGAAAGTTAATTCCAAAATTTGATACTTAAATAAAATTTTAGTAATAAAACCGCAGGAAGAATATTGTATATGATTCTCAATGTTTGAATTGTCGGAGAAGTAAAGAATATTTTAGATAGTTTTGCTTAATAAATTTACTATCAAAATTAGCTGAAAATAAATATTTTATTTAAAAATCGTGTTCTGAATTCAATTACACTCTTGTCTATTATTTAAGGATAGTTTAGAGTCACTCGGAAATCGAATTTAAAATGCATATATCACTCGTAAAATGACTACACACATCTTCAAAAACCATATGCAAATTTTAGGAAGACACCAGATGACACCGTTAGTTCGTCATACTGACGAGAGTTCACATTGTTAACAAGCGCTTTAAAAGTCTTTCAATGCAATAACCGTATAATTATGACACAAAGGAAGCCTTTGTTTATTTTTTACGTGGTAGAATTATAGGCCTTCTGGAATGTGGGTGAAGCTTACCGGAAGTATCAAAAGGAATTTGGAATCACTAGAGTGTCATCTTCAGCCTTTGGCAACGATTCCAAGATGATGGTAATGTGAGTAGATATTACAGTACAGGTCGCCCACGAGTTCCTTCGCCGATTGAGGACTGGTATTTGGAAGTTACTGCCAAAAGAAACAGACGGAGAGCAGCATCAGACCTGTCTCGTCAGTTCTCTTCGCGCGCTGGTACGACAGTTTCAAAGCAGACCGTGTACAGACGCTTAAGGCAGATTTGTCTATATGTTCGTTGGCCTATCAGATCTGTTCTGCAACTCACTGTCGCCTGCGGTTAGGCTGAAGTAGAGAGCATACATTGTGGACACCGCAACAGAGGGCTTGTGTGATGTTTTCCGACGATTCCAAGTTCAGCTAGCAGTAAGATTCTCGCCTGCGGTCATTGTGGCCATGAGCATCAAACTAAGTACAGAAAAAACTTGGAATCATTCATTAACTGCCATGATTAAAATACACAGAAAAGTGCATGATTCAATATTGACCATTCGGCCTCATACAAAAGAAGTCATACATATTTAAAAGAAATGTCAAGGCACCGAATGACCCTACAGTATGAATAACAATTGCTCCAACTCAGGCTCTACGCCATTAGCATCACAAAAGCCTTTTCTTCACTAATTTACTAGTTTCAACTGGCCTCCTAAGTATTTATCCTACCTTAGTCTAATCATCCTTCGAATCAATTTAGCCAAATCAAAAAAAGCCACTTCAACTCTGGCTAAAACAACTATGGCCAATCTTCCAGATATAATACTAGTTCAAGAACCTTACATAAAAGAACAAAAAATCGCAGGAATTCCATCTTCATGGAATCAATGGCTTTTCAACAGCCAAAAAGCAGGTTTGATCACCCTTCCTTCCTGCCGAAACTCATTTTTTCTTCATTCTACGGATAACTTCACAGCAATTAAAATACAAATGGATAAACCCCCAGTGACAATAATTTCATCCTATTCTTCACCACATTCAAACATTTCAGAAGCTTTACAAGACACTGATGTTCTTCTCAATAGCATCGGAGCGGAAATGGCTCTCATAGGGGCAGACCTTAAAGCTCACAGTAGAATCTCGGCATACATATATGAAAATGTCAGAGGATCTTTAGTGGAAGATCTCGCAGCAAATAATGTGTCTCTCCTAAACGACAGAAATTCTCCCCCTACTTTTGAAACTAACAATGGAAAAGTTTGACCAGACATTTCAATCGTCAAACGAGTATACGTCGTCTCAATATGTAATTGGCAAGTCCTCGAAGATTACTCTATAAGTGACCATAAATGCATCAAAATTCATATCTCCTCTGAACGCAAAAGATAGAGGTACTACCTTTTTTTCAAAATAGCATATGGCGGTCACAGTAAAATGATTTAGCAACTCAGCAGAAAAATCCCAGAGCTTCTCAACTCAATAGCCTCCTCTCAGAATCATGATCTCTAGGCAAACACATTTATTTTACAGCTTGAAATCGGCAAGGCATGCAAAGCAACTTACAAGGTAAAAAATCTCAAAACTAAACATAGCATCAACTGGTGGACACAGGAGCTCGAAATTAAGGAAAAGGATCTCAGGACATTAAGAAGAGTACAACACTCACAAGGGTCTCTCAAACAGTATTTTAAAGAAAGAGAATCAAAGTAAAGAAAAGAATTCAAAAATTCCACCAAAAACGCAAAACGGTCCTACTTTCCTAATCTCTGCGTCCATTCAACAAACCCATATAGTATACCATATAAAGCATGCATCAAAAACGCCCAACCACCTTCAGAACTCTTCAAGCTCTTGGGGAGATCCAACATAAAGGAACCTAATACATTTTTCCAAGAAATTCGCAAGGCTCTTTACCCTCAAGCCCAAGAAACTGCACTTCCTGAAATTCAAAATAGTCCTTTCATTCCGTAACTACCAATTTCAAAAAACTACATAAAACAAGTCATTCGTAAAAGACCACCTAAAAAAAGGACCATTTTTCGACTCCATAGTCAATACAATATTGAAAGAAATTAACAAGAATTTTCCGCATATTCTTCAAACGCTATTCAATTAGTGCCTTAAACTGCAATGCTTCCATACTCCACTCAAAAAAGGAATAATACTGTTTCACAAGAAGGCTAAGAACAAAACAGACATCATTTCTTATTGAACCATATGTCTTCTTCCCACCATTGGCAAAATACTTTAGAATCTCCTCTTTCAGAGACTTAATCATCACCTCAGAGTAAATGACTTGCTCCAGCCAAACCAATTTTGTGTTAGGGACGGAAAATCCACAGACCACGCAATACAGAAATTAATTGAAAAAAATTATAATTTCAAACAGCAAAACGAACACACCCTGGTATTTTTCTTTACACATTCAAAGAGCTTTCGATAATCTGCAATTCTCTTCCATCCGCAGTGGCCTCGATAAACGTAAATTCAATTCAAAAACTACAGAAACTCTTAAAGATGTCCTAGAAAATAGAGGAGTCCTTCAAACATCAAGGCACTGCCGCCTGGTCAAAGCAGAAAGGTTGCGTGCAAGGATCTTGTTCTGGACCAGTTTTTTGGAATCTTGTCGCAAATGAAATTCTTTCAGAAAAATGGCCACCCAACTTTCACCTCCAGGCATTTTCAGACGACTTGGGCTTTTTTGTAGCCGAATCTACAAGAGCAAAATTGAAATCGCCCTTCTAGGATGCTCTCTCAATATTCAAGCGCTGGACCAACAAACATCACCATCAAATCTCTGCAGAAAAATCATGTAATATCTTGATAAGCTAATTAGTCAACAGGCCAATAATAAAATTCAATGGCGTAACAATAAAAAGGCAACAATCTTTAAAATATCTCGGTGCTACCATTGACAAGAAGCTTAATTCGATTCCTCAACTCAACATCAAAACGAAGGTGACTCTCTAACAAAATCCCAGCAGAATTGCTGGCTCTACATGTGGCCTGAAAAAAGAATGCAGGCGTCATCTCTACTTCACCGTTGCCGAGAGAATGATCGTACATGGAGCATCAGCTTGGGCGTATACTCTCTCTCATCCCGTCAACAAAGAATTATAATCTCAATACAGAGAAACTTTCTCCTGAGTATTTCTGGAGCATTCCGAACAACATCTATGGCAGCACTACAAGTTATCGAAGGAATTTTTCCACTTCACATCAAAGCTCAACCAGAAGCTACCTATGTAAGAATAAGTCGTCTTCAATTGCCTAGCCATTTTCAGAATATTACATTCCATCCTGAGAACTTCAAAATGAAATGCTCTCATACAAAAATCTTCCCCTCAGACAATCTTCTTGAAGACGGAATTTCCGTCAAACAAGAATTCCAACCTACAAACTAGACGGATATTTCTACAGATGGGTGCAAAATCGGGGGAAAACCGGCTTTGTCTTCTGCGTCTTCCAAAACGAACAAATCACTCATCAGTGGCTCGGAAAACGGAACGAAAAGAATTCTGTCTTTCAGGCAGAGCTGCTAGCCATTAAGGAAGCATGTAAATGGGCTAGCAAATTCGATCATAATGCTAAAATATGGAGCGTTAGCGAGTCCAGTTTAAAAGCGATCAGCTCATTTTCCACCACAAGCCCAATTGTTCAGGAAATTCAAGCCATTCTTCTCCACCAACCTTCTATTAAGTTAGGATGGGTAACAGCAGATGTGGGCCACAACGATAACGTGGCTACTGATTCCGTAACCAAAAAGACAATTTTTACAGGTACGCCCGTTCAATACACAGATCCTAGAAGCCATCTGAAAAGTATTCGAAATAAATTGAGCCTACAGCGATGGCAAGAAGAATGGGACAACAGCTCAACTAACAGAAACATCTATCAAATCATCTCCAAAGTGTCATTTAACCCATCATCTTGGAACAGGCTTGACATCTTTACAACAGACCATGACTCTTTTCCTTCATATTTCAAGAGATTCAATATTAAAGGATCAGATCAATATGACTGCGGCGAAGTAGGCCATTCTCTTCATTATGCCACTAGCTGCTCTCTCCCCCCTTTTTTTCCCTCTCAAAAAACCCACCCGCTACCTAGAAAATATATAGTGGACCACCGTTATGAGAAACAAGATGGCCAAGGTTAAAATTAGAAATCTTGTAATTGATTTCTTGGAATTGATTTCTCCACACCCAAGCCCAGTATAAATTTTCGTTTCATTTCTCAACCAAGCTCTTCTCCACAATATATGAACTTCAATGAATTTCATATACTCATACTCCCCACCGAACACCGCCTTCATCATTTTAATATTCTGTATAGTTACTTTTTCTGTGTATTGTATATGTAAACAATTTTTGTTTTCTTAATAAATAATCCCACGCATATCCTTTCAACCGAGATTCCAAGTTCGGGGATATTCTGCGGCGGAAGAAAGTCCGATTCTCGCCGTATTTTCATATGGACAGCGCCAGGTTCCCGTTACAATCAAGACAACATCATTGAACGATATCGTTACGGTGATACAGAATTGTTCGTTTGGGGAGGAATTATTCTGGGTTCCAGAACATACCTACATGTTCAAATTGGAACCATGACAGGACAACTCTTTCGGGACGACATTCTGGAACAATGTGGACGTTTGTTTCGGGGCGCCATGGGCACAGAATTCGTGTTTATGGATGACAACGGCCATCCTCACCATGCAAACATTTTAAACGAATGGCTTCGATTGGAGGATATCACACTTATGAACTGGCCATTATTTTCACCGGACTTGAATCCAGTAGAGAATGTGTGGAATATGCTTGGCCGACGAGTTGCAGCCCGTTAACCCTCTCCTACATGTCTACCGGAACTTCGTAGAGCAATGCTAGATGAGTGGAGTAATATTCCCCAAGATCAGATCGATAATTTGATACTCAGCATGTCTAGGCATTGTACGGACTGTATTGCATCGGCTGGGAGACATGCTATGTATTAGCCATCATACCAACCATGTAATATAGTATTTGTAAATAGGGTTTTTTTGTAATTTGCTCCAGGGAGCAAAAAATAGCAATTTTTATTAATGATATCCAACATGAGCATCCTTTTTGCTCTTTACCTTTTGTTTAATAAATAGGCTTCACAAATAAGTCACATGTGTTTTGCTTCTGATTCTTTCTTTTCCTGAACTTGCATTACCCTTAATTTATGGTCATGAGTGTAAATAAGCAACCTTCCATGGCTTATTTATGAATTAACGCTTTGAGCGAATTCATCGATAAAACAATTTTATAAGCGCACGTAAAACGTTTTTTTGATTTCAATTAAAATTAAAAAAAAAAAACAGCTCCAAAATATTACAATTTCTTTGCTGTATTCAACAATTTTATGAGAACTATTGATTAAAGGTATTTAAAGAAAAAAAGTTAATGCTTTAAATGCAAACTCGTAAGCATTTCCTTTATCTAAATGTTAAATCAAAAGAAAAATCTAGCAAGAAATTTAGGTGCTATTAAAGATAGAAAATGTTACAATTTTGACTAACTAAAATGTTTGGGGAGGGGCTGGTTCCGGAGTAGCATCTAGAAAAGTGGTTTTATTAGTTTACTTGCGCAAATGTAAATGAAGCGCACTGAGCACTAATGCGGTTATTCGGTGCCAGAAGCCTAGATGTAATTTGTTTTCCGCCATGCTTCAAGAAATAAAATGTTCTTATCACAAATATTTATAGAATAAGATTACGGAATAATTTTTACATAGTCGGTCTAATGCTTGCATTATCGGACAGGAAATACTTATAAGTGTCATGAAATGAGCTATTAAAAAGAGATTTGGTAAAAGATGCAGTGAGCCGTAACTCAGCATCGGGAGTGAACGAGCCGATAGTACGTTCATTGCTACACAATTTTTTTTAAAGCTAGGTTAAATTTTACGCCAGAATGTAAAATTGATAATATTTTTGCAAGATTAATAATCTGTCCAGTGATTAATCTTCGCTAACTTATTATGATTTTTAAAATGACAAAATTCTGGCAAGCAATGCTAAGCTTGTTTTTATTAGTAATTATCCGCATGTGTTTACCAGGTGTTTCACCTTAAATTTTAAAATTTTTAACTTCAAGAAAACTAGAAATCGTAACTTAACGCACGACTTCCAGAAGAAATATTTTTTAAGCAAGAAATTGTTAGACGCAAATGCTTACTAAAATTTTAATAATCTAGTATCAGTTTTGTTAATTGGTATATAACTCATCCTAATTGTGTCAAAATCCATTAACTTACTGAGGCCCTATACAAATTATGTTTGGAATATATCTTCTGACTTCCATGGTGTTTAAAATATTATCTCTTATTTAAATTTTATATATAATATCCTTCTTTAGGACAAAAGAGACGAAAAACCAGTAAGTATTTGATAGATAAACCAAAAGATTTTGATCAGCAGTTGAATTTTTTTTTTTTAAATTATTAATATTTTAAAAATATTTGAATTCTAGGAAAGTTTTGAGTGACATTAAATTAGCATTAATACGATGAATACTTATTGAATTGCTGAAAAAGCATTTGTACTTTTCGGCAGTTTTTGCAAGGAAATGCTAAAACATTTCATAATATTTAAATAAATTCTAATTAAAATAAAAATCATCTTCGTGGTGTGCATTCCCAACCACCAAAATCTATGCACAAGATAAGTAGCTTTAGGTTGAATTGTACTGTATATAGAGCGCCAATACGCACCCATGCATTCATTTTTAATAAAGAAGAGATGTAATAGAGTTATGAAACTGTCATAAATGAGAAAAGAAAGAAAGAACGAAAAATACCATGCCTAAATTATATCTTTTTTTAACTTATCAATTGATTACCTGATTGAATTTCAATCTCATTCACCTGAAATTGTATTGTAATCTCGCGAATTTGAGAAAATGATTTTAAGATGTTCTGAGTTTAGGAGAGTGCCATAGAATTCATTGTTTCCATACTTCCAAAAAGTGTCCAACAGCAGTTATGATAGACATGCTGTTGCAAAGCATTACATGCAAGTTTAAAGGATAAGGAGTCATTAATCAAAAAAAAATATCAGCAATATCTCTACTTTTCTTAAAAAAAGTTATGACATGAAACATTATTAGACGCTGTCCTTGAACAATTCAAGTAAGTTTGCACTAAAAATGCTAATTTTTCAAAACTGAAAATTTACATAAGCTTTCGTTAAAATTTCAACATTTCAACTAAACAATCAAGAAATCAATATTAGCGAAAAGTTTATCCCCTTATTCATTTTTGTCCACCAAATACCTAATTTTGAAAAATTCTTAGATTAAAATATATTACTTTCAATCTTTTAAAGATATATAATTCGAAGTCAATAATAATATTCATGTACATTAACAAAGTAATATTCTTATTAGCCAAGAAATATTTAAATTCATTATTTTATATATGTTTTATTTTAAAAAGGAAAAAAATTCTTATCAAGATAAGATTTAAAAAAATTGGTTTTAAATCATTTAGTTTCAAAGTATTTGTTCAAGAACATGCGAACATGTAAATATATATATATATATATATATATATATATATATATATATATATATATATATATATATATATATCAAAGATATTCCATCCATGTTTTACGCGTAGTTTGCTTACGAATATTGCTATTCGAATTTTTTCCTTGCATGTTTTCAACTTCATTTGATAGGAAAATTTTGACCACTTTTCAAAAATTCCTTCCCTTTTGTCCAGATGTAAAAAAAAGAAGTCTGGAATTCTCATACAGAAATAAAAGTTTATATTGATTAACATTTTTGTATTGCTACCGCCAAATCTAGAGAAATTAATCGTCACATGTGCCAGTACGCTTTATTGCTAAAAGAAGCTGAGAGTATGTTCCATAGATATTTCTAAGCTCTCACTAGAATATGGAACATTTTCTTTGAAAGTCTATTTAGGAAATATTATTTAATAAGCAAGAGTCTTGAGTTAGAAAAGACTATTTCTCATCTGAAGAGTATATTCAGCTGTGGTATAAAGAATTCACAAAGATGTCACTTGTGTTCCCCATTTGTGTATACTTCCTCCCTCCGATAAAAATAGAATTTGACCTGTTGTAGCTCATCCAAGAAGTATCAGTTACTGATTCTATCGCGAGTTTTCCACCAATCTGAGAAGAAAGGGCTGAGTAAATTTTACAGATTTGTAAACATATCTCCTTGTATGAATTAAACTCAAATTTTGGCTGCCTTCAAAAGTTAGTTAAAATGAAATGAATTTCTATTTAAATGTTGATTACCATTGCCAGTATAAAAGGGGTACAACAGTAAAGAATTGATTATTATGTCAGAAAAAATGTGTTAATTGGATCAGAACAAAATTAGTTCATAAATTAGCCATATTCATAAGTTGTAATAATTCTATACGAGTGCACTCGAGAATAACCATGATACTTCGAATAGTGCTCGATTGCATTTAGTTCCACCTTACGTTTTGAAATGCATAAGGTGCAAATGAAATCTCAGATATAATTATACAGCAAGATAAATAATTGGCTTACGATTCGAGATGAGAACAAAGGATAATAGAATAAAAATTTCTTAGAGCTTTACATTATTATCTAAACGCACAAAATAACTTTAATGAAAAAATGAACTTGCTTCGAATGTAAATGCTACGATTAAAGTAGAAATATACGGAAACTCAAGACAATGTCAAATTTGCCCAACTTCTAAGTTACAATAATTAAAATATCTCATTTCCGATTATATATTTTGCATATACCTATTACACATCCCTGAATCTTCAAAGAAATGAAGTATTTAAAGCCTGAATAACATCAAAACATGTAGGTGAAATCATTCAAGCGTTCAGGTTGCCTCATTTCTGTTGAACAGAACTACTATTTTTTTTCATTATTAATGCAATTATATTAATACTTTTACCCATATTGAAATAAATACTGAAATTTCAAACAATTAAAATCCTGCTTTTCAAGTTTATTCAATTATGTACATCCACTACAAATTTAATGTAAGGAAATAAGTCTTGTAAAATTCACAATAAGTGTTAATAAACCAGGTAACTTCAAGCAAGTGCAGCTCTTTTCTCTTATAAAAATCAATTCCGTTTTCAATATATGTAGAGAAAATTATTTGAATCCTATTAAAATATTCTAATTGTAGAGCTTCCATATTTAAATTTAATCTCATGCATTTATATTTGTAACATGCATTTAAAAATAATTGGATTAATTTTTTTCACTCTGTACACTACGAATAAAAAGTGAAATATTTACTTGAATTTTACCCTCTTAAAGATTAAAATTTCGAATTGACAATGATGCAATTAGATGTTTTGGTCTTTAAATGATTACACAAGTGGCAGAAATCAACTTAATAAGCAGACAATAATCTACATTGAAAATCAACAATAGCACTGTACTTACGATATCATCAAGTGGAACTGGATTATTCCTCCGTTTCTTGTTCTTAAAAAACTTGTAGGGCGGGTCATCCCTAGCTCTCTGTAAAGGAAAATTGAACATCTGACTGAGGACAAACAGGGGCAAATAAAAGTTAGACTGAATAATAAATCTATACATATTACAATCAATAAACAAGTTTAAATGAACATATTCTCGAAATATATAATTATACTGTTGAATGTTCCTATAGGACTATAGAGAGAGCAATAGGTCTCCTTTCGAAATCCTGATTCACTAAAGTAATGTGTTGGATTTGAGTTGTATTATTTTATTTATTTATTTATTATTTATTTATTTATTTAATATATTATTTTACGCTTATTATAGCTTCCTGGAAGAAGAACCAACGAATATAATGTGTCATGTGGTGGAAAGAAGCAACAAGTACAAATTCTATAATGTTTACTAATAATAAAGATAAAATTGTGCGCGCGCTGGCGCTCTACAGTTCATAGCGTTTGATTTATAGTACCTCAAAACCTGGAAAAATGTATATATGTGTTTATTAAAAAACTTGGCGCATATTACTTTAAAGAGTGGTAATATGCACTTTGTAGTTTTTTATAAATTTTAATTAAAATAATTAAGAGAAATCTCGACAATATTCTACGACAAATTCCGAAAACATTTTTGCATGAAATTATATCTTTGATCGTTTCAAAAATGTTTTGTAAAAAATTTTCTGAAACTCAAACTTTCTAAAATCCTTTTCCTTAATTTACAACAACGGATGACTTTGAAAACGGTTTGAATTTCAAGACCACGTTGTTTCAAATATTTGATCGTGTGATTTCTTCCGATTTCTTCAGTTAAAAATTTGGTACATGTTTACACAATTTGTCACAACTCGATGTTATCTTCGATAATCTAAGTAATTGCATTGTTGAGTTATTGTTTTCATATTCTGGAAATATACACACCGATGAAATCCAATTCACAAATTCCTACACAGAAATCTGCATTCTTTGTGAAACACAAAATTCTAAATTTAATATATCCACGCCATTCTACCTTTGAGTTACTGTATTCACAGAAAGAATAACAAGCAATATTGACTAGGGTTAGTTTATAATGTATATTCATAAAGAATTCGAAAATTCTTTTTAGCGCTTCCAATTCCTTCTTCATATACGAAAACTGGTTAGTTGTTTTTATTTTGTTGTTTTGCAAGTTAAAACAACCAACTATTTGGTTATTTTAAACTAGATATTGCTAAACTAGATATTGCTATTGCTAAAACATTGCTACTACTGTAAAAATAAAATTTGAAATAAAGTATTAATATTAAGGTATGATTTTTTTCGCATAAATACATTAACAGAAACATTAACTGACATCAGATTTTATAATAAAATCATTCATCTAAATTCGAGTTTATAAAAAATACAATTAAAACAAAAATTTTCTAATATTTCTAAGAGCGGCAGTACAGTTGTAATATACGATTGCTTTTTATTTCTATAACATCTTTAAGAAAAAATTGCATGACTGCATCTTTAAAATTTGAATAAATTATCCTTAATTGAAAATATAAGGGATCATTTAGTGGATTGGAAGATCTGAAGATTTGGAAAGAAAAATGCAATAGAAAAATAAAGCAACAAAAACTATCTACATTTGTAACGCTTTTGCGATATTTCTGCTTTTTCACACATGTATGCCATTTTAACATACGTTTGCATTTGAGCTGAAAAATCAAAATATCGAGCTGTTGATTTCTTAAAGAATAAATTCATTGACAGTTTCAATACACTAGTATTAAATTATGATCATTCAATGAATAGATATTGATGGGGAACTATTTAAATTTTGATTCTACCCAATCATTTTTTTGCAATTGCTTTCTAGAGCGGTAAAAAATGTTCAATGATTAAAATAAAAATTCTTCGTTTCGGTTTCTTTTTATGAATTTTTTTTTTCTTAGGCATACAAATGTTTTAATCATAGCCTATGGTCTTATCTATTCTTGAACTTCTAGTTTTTATCATTTTTTTGATTTTGTAGGGATATTTCGTTTCGATTACCATATTAGAGTAAGTCCAATCTAAGATTTACTTTTATTGTTTTAATAAATATTAATTTTAAAAAAACCTTCCATAATGATTATCTTGTAAAAACTTTAGAAAAGTATGTATTATAATATGATAGTAAGAACTTTCAATGTTCTATATTTTAATGTCAGGTCTATAGACTGAAGAAAATATTCGAATTTCCATAATACAAATTCAGCGAATTGATAAGTTGAAAAAAAAAGTACAACAATTCTTCATATATAATTATTTTCTTTTTCGTATTGTATTCAAAATTTATTGAATTTACTTTTTCTTATTTGAAGTATATACAAAAAAAAGTATTATAAATCATAGAAAATTTTGCAAACGAGAATGAAAAATTCCAGAGTTTCAGGCAAACCAAAATCCGAAAAATATCTTTTGAATTACATCTGTATTAGCGACTGAATATGACAAATGAAAAGCTTTGGACTATGGTTGAAGTTGGATATACAACTTCAGACCGAATTTATAAACTCAAATTTTGAGCGAAACCCATTCAGAGAAAGTTTGTCTGCCCAACTGTTCGGAGTCGAATTGAACACCATAATTACGCAACGTAGAAAAGTATGAAATGTTATAAAAGCTATTTATTCAAATTTCAGTTCACAGGTTTTTTCCTAAAATATGGATTTGTATCAAAGCATCCAAATCTGACTGAGGATTGGCCATCTATGTATACTTTCGCGTACATATGCATGCAATAACACGGAAACGCAATCGCCTAGATTAAATTTGGCACGTGATCTTCTGATTTATAGTTGTATGCTAAATTTTAGTTCAATTGAATGGAAAAATAAACCAAAATACATTTTCGATTTTCGCAGTGCTGTTGTAGTGCATCTCAGCAATTCATTGCAATTATTTCATGCTAGATTTTTTTTTCTAAATCATGTGCCAAAACAATAGCCCTTGGCATTACAGCTATTACCCATCTATCAACAGGAAAAACATGGAAAAGTCATTGAATGATCTTTACCAATTCTTTTCTCCTAATCTATGGACACGAGAACCACATCTCAAGTTACATTTAGTAAAAATACTAGTTTCACGTCAAATATCGGTATTTCGAAATTATTCATTGAAAATATCATTCATTTGATATACAGGTATCAGCTCTCTTTTCTTCAAAGTATGCAACTCCCATGTGTGGTAATCAGAAAATAAATATCGCGGTACTTGTGGCGCTAATGATCCTACCACAATTTTATGCGGGGGGAGGAGATAGCTAACTCCTTTATTAGGGAATATACGAGAAAGTTCGGCGGTAAGTATTCCCGAAGTTTTTATACAAAAAACATAATAAAATTTTAATTTTAACAGATTAGAACAATATTTGTAATATTTACTGTGAATATATTTGTAAATGGAGTATATTTCTATATATCTAGTTGACCATAATGTCACTTGATTCAGAAAAGACTGAACAATTAAAAATAAAATGCAAACTATTTTACAATCATTGATCATTCATATCGGTAATAATGACTAATGGACTTTTTCTAAAATGACAGAATAATCATTTAATGTCATTTGCGATTACATGACCAGTATCTATGAAAAAAAATCGCTATTACACCCATTTCTGATCTCAAGGATCCAGGAAATAAATAAACATTAATCAGTTTGCAAAACGCATGTTCTTATTTATATTTCATTCCAATATTGATATTAGTATAGCTTGTCAAAGCTTCGGCAAGATTTGAAATTCGAAGTGATGTCAAACAAATGTTTGTGCGATTGTATCAAATAATTACTTATTTAAAATTGCCTGAATGCTTGAAGATGAATTTTTCCACATGAAAAAGAAATCTAGTTTCATTATGTTACAAAATACACCCATGAAAAAGAATGTTAGTATTCACCAATCCTGTTCGATCTTGTTCAATTGCCGGAAGCGTTTCCCGAAGGAAAAACTCGACGATGCGTCTACACGGCGGCTTTCTGACACATAATTTTGAATTTCTGATAAGTTGTAAATGGTTAAAAAAGTTAAACAAAATGGTGCTAACATACTGCATAAAACTGTAGTTTGGGATCTTTTTATATTTTAATTGAATTATTGTTATTTTCCCTAAAATTTTCACCTTGTAAGATTTCCGCAGTTCAAGTTAAACCACATTTGATCTTTACTTCTTCAGGCATTATAAACTGCTACAGGATTCAAAATGAGCCAAATGAGAATATCCACTCCCTTTTCTAAAAACAATTTATCACTAATAGCTCCTTAAATTGTACAAAGGGATCAGTACATATGACAACACTATCGATATGAATATTATGTGAACAATTGCACCTTTACTTTGACATTATGTAATTACATCCCTTTTCACCTTTCCAAAAAGAAATGATATTTAATAGTATGTTTTTCATGTCAGTGAGTGATTTTCCTTCATTCGTAATGATTGCTTCTATTTAGCAAAAAGGCAGTAGAAAAAAAATTTACTTAACAAGACCTTCCGTTTCAGATTTAATTCTGTACTTTATTTAAAATAGATCAAGAAATATATATTATTACCTTACATTATACAACTAAAATTTGTCCTATTGGGCTAGAAAATCTTAAAGCAGAATTAAAAAATATCTGGTTGATTTAACAATATTTCTACTATTCGGTTTCTGGCAGCAATTTTTTTTACAATACTTATAAAAAAAAGAAACAACGTTTGATTTGGTAGAAATATCTGACTTTATTAAATTCGATAAGATACATCGACTTAATAATTATCAGCGGGAGTGGTCTTGAGATTCTCTCGTATATAAATAAATGTACTTGTTGTGTATATTACACTATTGGTGAAGAATAGTTGTGATCTTTGATGAGTTTTTGGTGTTTAATGATTAGGACGCGATTAATAAAACAGCACTAGAAAACCAAGTGTAATTTAGGCGCCCTTTAGTCCGTATCATTTATACTCAAATTTTTTTTATAGAATTGCATACCAAATTTCGTACATCTAATTCATTGCCTTTGAGTTATTCAATTCAATTGCTTGTGGAAATACAGATTGATAATAATCAACTCTTTGATTTGGTACCAAATTTTTTATATCTAAACTTCAGAAATGAAATTTGAGTTAAATTTAATTTTCTAGGTCTCTTCCATTTGTAGTAATTGCTGCATCTTCGGCGGATTACTCGGGTGGATTTCTTAATAGTTTGAAATTTTGATCGAAGTCGAACACAAATTTGGTACAGATACCATACAAAAAATTCTCATTTTAGCTCAAAATATTTGAATAATCATTTTCGTAGGCAGATATTATAAAAAGTATGATTTTTGGAGTCGTCTGAAGTTTTCGTCAGAATGTCGAGTTGAAACCTTTCGATAATATCGATACTTTATATATGAAATATGGTAATATAATGGTGGTATGATTAGAAAATTGAATATTTAAGAGGAACAAACTGATTTTAAGAGAAGTTTTGGTTACTTTGCTTCAATTTTTACCTACTTCCACAATACGAAATATTTCCAATATTTGATCTTAAAGACAAATCAGAATGGGGTATATTTAGAAAAACATGTAATGTTCTACAGTATCAAAATGCATTAGCTCTTTTTTTTTTCTTTTTATTGTGGGATTCTTTTACTAAAAGGAGCTCCGACACAAAAGAACGTTTTTTTTAAAAAAAATTAAAGATATGCAATCGCACTAAAAGGTAACGTTTAATGATATTTGGTTAAGGAATTTATTATCAATTCAATTATTTTATATGAAGACAAATATGTTAAATGTATTAAAATCTACTTCAATGTTTTTCCTCACAATAAAAGTTTATATAGACCCTTAATCTCTGAAAATATTCCTTATATGATGCTAAACAAAATAAACTAATCACTAAACAAAATCAGAATTGACAAGAATCAGCACGAAACAAGATCATTCGGAATTTAATTGCTCCGAAAGGATAGCAAAACCACAAAAGCAAAAGTTTACCATTAAAACAAAACCTTACACAAGTCACAATCTAGATGCAATAAGTTGTGTAAAAGAATAGATTTATAGGAAAATCTCAAACACACAATCGTAATGAATAATGGTAACTGCAGTGCTAACATGAATGTACAAATATTTTAGCATTTTTCTGTTATAATTATAAAAGCAATCTTACCCTTAAATCTGGCACTCTTCGTTGTCGTGCTTGTGCAGGTACTTGTGGTGGTGGTGGTGACAACTGTTCTACATCAGGTGCTGCTTGAGATGG
Organism: Argiope bruennichi; assembly: GCF_947563725.1. Classification (NCBI taxonomy): domain Eukaryota; kingdom Metazoa; phylum Arthropoda; class Arachnida; order Araneae; family Araneidae; genus Argiope; species Argiope bruennichi. The sequence goes on from NC_079157.1 coordinate 99,088,434, forward strand.
TGGCAGGGGTGCATCGGGTGCTGGAAGTGGTGCAGCGTCGGGGGCAAGCAAGGGTACTGCATCGAATGGTGGGAGTTCTGCCTGAACACCCATATCCTTCTGAAAAGCATAGCATTTTAATGTACAGAATATCATTACTTTTCAGTAAGAATATATTCTTATTCAGTTTGATTCACAAATATTTTTTCAGATTTTTTCCCCCTTTAAATGGTAGTATTCTTAAATTTTGGCATAAAATTGTGATTAAGTTTAGATATTTTTTTCTAATTCTAATTGATATAACAAAAAAACAGAAAAACCATAAGCAGATACATTTTATTTTAATCGAGGCGGAAAGATCTGAATTGAAGTCTTGCTAATAGCACACTGCATGCGTAAATACAATATTTTAAAGAAAGGAAAGTAAGAAAAACTACAAAACTTACCGTATTAACGGCCTTTTCCTTGATTCTTTTGTGGAGATCTTTATTTTCCTCATTAAGATCCTGCATTCTCTGTTAAGGAGAAAAAATTTCACTTTTGTTTAGGCAATGAAATAAAAATCCACTTAATGAAATTAATGAATTTAATAAAAAGTGAACAGTTACAGACAAATGATACCATAAAGAAACTGCTGGGATAGCTTTGTTTCAGTTTTCTTTCAACACTGCTGTAAACTATTCATGTGTAAAAAGAACTAAAAAAAAACTCATAATCCAATATTTTCGTTTTCAGTTGCATGGAAATATGATAATTTCAAACAAATATTGATTTAAGTTTTAATATGTCTTATAATTACTAACCATACAAGCCCAGGAACGCCGAGATTTGGATAAAGTGAACATGAAATTCTAGAAAAGAAAAATATTAGTTTGAGAAGTTGAATATTTATCTAGAATTTTATTGCAATTTCGGCAATTTATCATAAAACCGAAATATAAAATTTAAAATTATACGATTCAGAACTGGAATTATGCTCTAAAAACAACAGTAATTTTAATTAGATTTAAATGGGGATTTTTCCGAAACAATTAAGTTGACAACCAAAAATACTTGTTTATAAGATTGAAAGCATAAGCGCTGATTAAAACTTGTTAGCATAAAATAAGCATTAAAATCTGCATGAAGAGGTTTTCTTTCAATGTCTCCTTTTATGATTAAATCTTTTTTGGCTTTATTTCTTGATTCAAAAAATTACTAGAAAATCAAACATTTTTTCCTTAAACTTTCAAAGTTTTCATAGCTTATAGTACTAGAAAAATTTGAGGATAATTATTTTTATGTGCAAATGTGTAATATCATGGGGACAATTCTATGCATCAC